>NC_046157.1:178075843-178078343 GCF_011064425.1 Rattus rattus
TGTAGACCTGTTTTCCTCTCTTTCAGTCAGTTATGGGGACAGAGTGTTCTGCTTTCGGGCGTGTAGTTTTTCCTCTCTACAGGTCTTCAGCTGTTCCTGTGGACCTGTGTCTTGAGTTCACCAGGCAGGTCACTTGCAGCAGAAAAAGTTGGTCTTACCTGGTCCCGAGGCTCAAGTTCGCTCGAAGGGGGTGCGCTCCACGGGCTCTCCACGGGCGGACAGCAACCCAGGAAGATCTCATGCCCGCCCTTCTGGGAGCCTCCGTGCTGGGGTTCCAGATGGAGTTTGGTGTTTTCTCTGGAATCAGTAATGTGTGCAGAGAGCAGTCTCTTCTGGTTTATTGCAAGTGTGTCTGCCTCTCTGAAGGTTTAGCTCTCCCCTCCCCAGGATTTGGGTGCAGAGAACTGTTTATCCCGGGTCCTGTTTCCTTCAGGTTCCGCGGTGTCTCAGGCAGGGGTCCTGCCGCTCCTGGGCCCTCATCCCCACGGGCACCCCAGGGCCCATATAGTTTCCTCTTGGGCCAAGGGATGTGGGCAGGGGTGGGCAGTGTTGGTGGTCTCTTCCGTCTCTGCAGCTCAGGACCCACTGACCAGGCGGTGAGGTCTCTCTCCCACGGGGTCTGGGAGGAGAGAGCTGCTGCGGGCCGAGATCCGCGGGTGTGGGACTTTATGCTAGTATTTTTAAGCATGCCTACTGTATCCTACTCGAGGTGTGTTCCTGAGCTTGATTCCTGACAGGGAGCACTCCATGTGGCGTCACTGATAGGGGAAGGTTACTGTTTACAGGAAGGAGACAATGTCCTCCGTAGCTGTGGCTATTCTCATCTCTAGCTTAAGCAGCCTGCCCTTTAAACTTATTTCATCAAGAACTGCTTCAAGGAAAGTGTTGTCTTTTCTCTCTTCTAGAATCGTCTGTGACCACACAGGAAACCTGGTCCTGGGAGCAGTACTTGAGAGAAGGGAATGCTGTGGCCGCACCTGTAGAACTGTTTTCCAAGGTCAGCCTTAAATCTTTTCAAGGGGATTTAATTTGGAGGTTTAATAGAAATGAAATCAGGTGCCTCAATGGTTTACCAACTAGTAAATTTACCTGCACAACTAGGAAATGACCCATCAAAGGTAATCAGAATTTTAAGGTTTCAGAGTGTACACTGGGGCTGGGTTTGCAGGTTTGAACTGCTACCTACCACCTCTGTGACCCCTGACAAGTCATTCAACCTTTCTGTGCCACAGTTTCCTCACCTGTAAGGTATGAGAGGCACCTACCTAACTCCTTAGATTTTTGGAGGGCTAGATTAGTTGGATACATAAAGTGCATAGAATGTGATCTGCATGTGATTATCATCTTCCTAAGTGTCAGTCTTCAAATCTTCATTTTCCTTAGCGGGTCTCATCTGTTTATGTCCATTGAAGAGCTATGTTGCACAAGTCCATTTTCTTTTCTTTTCTTTTTTAATTAATCATTTCATTCATTTAAATTTCAAATGACATCCCTTCCCAGTTATCCCTCCACAATCCCCCACCCATACCCCCTTTACCCCCTCCACTTTGCCTCTATGAGGGTGCTCTTCCACCCACTTACCCACTCCTGCCTCACCACTCTAGCATTCCCCTAGGCTGGGGCATCAAACTTCCATAAAAACAAGGGCCTCACCTCCAACTGATGTCAGATAAGGCCACCCTCTGTTACATATGTAGCTGGAGCCATGGGTCCCTCCATGTGTACTCTTTGGTTAGTGGTTTAGTCTCTGGGAGCTCTGGGTGGTCCAGTTAGTTGGTATTGTTCTTTCTATGGGGTTGCAATCCCCTTCAGGTCTATTTTCGTATGAGGAGAGATAGAAATAGATGAAGGGGAGGTTAAAACAGATAGTAGAAGCCCTAGATCACACCATTCCGATTAGGACAGACTTGCTTGATTGAGAGCTTGGGTGCCAGATTCTTGTGGTTGTGGACAGGGAATCTTCGTGCCCAACATTTACACCACTATGTTGTATTTTAACCTGCTGAGAGAGGCGTACATGCTATACGTCTCACGGCATCTGCCGTGCTGCTTCCAGAAGCTGTTGCGGGTGAGCGGACCAGTGTTTATAATTGTGGATGTAGCAATGGATAGGGAGAAAAGGACCTGAAAGAGGAAAAAGAATAGCCCAGACTCAGACAGGCGCCTAGCACAATTGTCCACTAAGAGGTGCCACCCAGCTGCTGACTGAAACAGATGCAGAGACCTACAGCCAAGCATCACATGGTGCTCAGGAAGTCAGGTGAAAGGGACTCCACTGGAAGACCAACAGAGTCAACCTTTGGAGGCTCTCAGAGACCGAACCACCAACCAAAGAGCATATATAGGCTGGACTTATGCCTCCTGCACATGTAGAGCAGATGTGTAGTTTGATCTTCATGAGGATCCCCCAACAACTAGAGCACGAGCTGTCTCTGATTCTGTTGCCTGCCTGTGGATCCAGTTCCCCTAACTGGTCTGCCTTATCTGGTCTCAGTGGGAG
>NC_046157.1:178383343-178515843 GCF_011064425.1 Rattus rattus
GTTTGGATAGAACATGAGTAAAGTCACTTTGTTTTGTTGTTTGAGGTAGATTCATCTGATGCAGCCCAAGGCTGGTCAAGAACTCCCTATGTAGCCAGTGTTGGTCCCACCTAATATACTTCTGCTCCCATTTGTGCCCTGATGTCAGAGTTGCATGCCTAATCTACAAGGCCTGGCTAACGTCCTGAAAGGGAAAGCCCACTTGCGTGACAGTGTTGAAGAACGGGAGGCTGAAGGACCTCCAGATTGGATGGGTCTCATCGTGGTGAGAACAGCCTGTCTTGGACAAGCTGCATCCATTGTCCCTTGTCCCTTAGAATGGGGATCCATCAGAGTTTCTGCTTAATAGAGAAGGTGCCATTTATGGGTGTCTGAGCTATGAGGGTCTGAGCTGAGACGCTGTCTTAACTGAGGTTGTTCGCCCTGGATGCCCTGCCCTTGTGTAGCTCCATCCAAGGTCATTACACACCACTGGAACTCTACAGCATCAGCTGGTGTCACATACGTTCTCATGGGGACACTCTTGAGCTTTATCAGTATCAATAGGACATTTACAGAACTAGATATGAGCTGGGGCTCACTCTGTCTTTATTGATGTCGGAAGCGGCTTCTAGGAGGAAATTGCTCTTTGTGTACACATATGTCCCAGGTGGTTCAGTATGCCTGTCTGCCCAGTGCTCACATTCTGTATGGCTCTGTGGTTCATCTGACTCTTGGCGTTAAGGAAAAGAAAGCTAGGGACAGCCCGGCACTTCACTTGCAGCCAAGCAGAACCCTGTAGAGATATTTGAATGTGGCTAACGATCAGACACATCTAGGTTTTGCACTCCTCCTAGTCTAAGTCTTTTAAGTGTCACGGGCTATGCGTAGGGACTCTTCTAACAGTATCGACTGGGTGTGCATCGCACACACTGGCCTGCAGTGTCTGTGCCATGCTCATCCCGTCACACTCTCTCTTGCAGAGTACTCCGCTTCACAGGTGCAGCAGATGCTTCACCAACCGCTCTCCATGACATCCATGTCTGCCCACCCTTTCCGAGACCTCCCCCTCGGCAGGGAGCAGCACTGCAAACTGCTCCCAGGTGTGGCTGACATCCAAGCCAGTGAAGTGGCCAGATGGACAGTGGATGAGGTGAGAGGAACCAGAGGGGGGATGCTGGAGTGAAACAGATCGGCTACTGGTGTCCTCTAATATTTGGGTAAACGTCCCCTGCATCTTCTCCAAACAGCTTAAACTTCAAATCTGAGCAGGAAATCAGACATGCCTATGAGGAATCTGGAAAAGCCCTCTGTCTGCCTGCTTGGTGTTTCTCCCTCCAACCCAGTCTTACCTTTGTCCCAACTCCTGTGTCGTGTTACCATCCCCATGCTAAGTAGAGCAGAGAAACTGACCTTCCAAATCCACACCCCTGCTCTGTCTGGAAGAGTACAGGTGTATATGCTCCACTCCTGTGCTTAGGAACCTCTGCTCTTGGGGTGCACTGCTCCAGACATGCTGACAATCCTGTGTGCTCCCCTCTAGAAACAGTGTCTCCCCCCATCCATTCTTCCTCCATGCTACAAGATTACCAGGTAAACCTTCTGCTGGTTTTTTAATGGACAGGTTGTTACAATGATAGGCAAGGTGTTTTACATCAGGGAAAACCAGATAAGATTTTACAATATTGGTTTTTAATGTAATCACGCCTTACCACTTTGCTTTTCAGTCTGGATCAGTTAAGCTTCACTGCTTACTATTGTATTGAAGCAGTGTCTCCTGTTTCACATGTTCATTTTAAGGGAGTGCATTGTTTGACTGACAAAGATATCATTTCACTGGCTGGTCTCAGATAACACCCTTTCAACCTAGGAAACCCTGGTCCTCTCTGAGGAAAAGACTTAAGCTAGATCTGGAGCTAAATTAGCTCCAAGTTGTTCACCAAGAGCCTACAGCAATTATTTTTCCTTGGAATCAATCGGTTAAGCTTTTCATTCTAAGACCCTTGCACTGAGACTATGCAGACTTGGGAAGTATGAAGCAGGCTTTGTGCCATACCCCACAGAGACCTCATCTGAGAGCCTGGGATTCCATTTTACCCAGGTTCCCCCAGTAAGAGGAAGGGAGAGATGCTACTGTTCCTCAGCATGCGATATATCTACCTACCTCTCGTCCATTCTGTGGAGGGCTGGGTCCAAAGTATCATGATAGTAAAGTGTCCAGTCAATGGACTAGAGAATACAAGGGAGAATGGAATAGCAGGGCCCTGTTCCTAGAAGAGTTGTTGAATGTTCCTCCTTGGGGAGTTGTGCTAGTCTGCAACATGTGTTCATGACCAAAAGGCCAACTGAATTAAAACCTGTTCATGACAAAGTCATACATGAAAGAGCACTGAAGAAGTGAGGAGCTCTCACCGGCCAGCAGTTCCTTACTGACTTCCAAGCTAGGCATTCCATGTTCTCCCAGTTGGAAAGGCTGGCTGGAGTTGGCCCCTCCTCGATCAATGACGCTCATGATCCCTCACATGGCAACAGCGTATGTTAGAACAACGATGGCAAGACACAAAGTCTTATTTTACCCATTTGACAGATGAAGAAATTGAGATGCCCCCCAAACTAATTGACTTTCTTAGGGCCACAGAGTCAGTGTCGGTCCCTGAGCTGACATTTTTCCACAGTGCACACACTGGGCATAGAGGGAGCTAACCCGGGCCAGGGAAGGGTAGCTGCATGTAAAGGCATAGGAACAGGACGGCCATGGCTCAGTCAGCAGATGGGGTCTACTTGGTTCTTGGGCACAAAGTCACTTTCCGAGCAGTGATTCGGGAAGACAGGAATGATATCTTTTTTTCAGAGAGAAAGCAAAGCCAGAGAGGAAAATACTACCCATTATGTCACCGAGAGCTCCCAGAAAGGCAGGGGTCTGGGCTGAGTTGTGTGGTGCAAAGCAACTGACTTCAGGGGGTATTTTTTAAAGTCAAACTCAGTGCATGGGAAGTAGACAGTACACAAAAGACAAAGAATAAATGGGTCCAAATGCAATGCCTTTTACAGTCTTGGGACTAATCAGGTTATCACTTGATTAGGATGACAGCCTGTGAGATCTGCAAGGCCAAGGAGTGTCTCTGAAAGAAAGGGGGACCATGATGTTGTCAGGAGAAGGATCAGTGTAGCAATAGGGAGACAAAATGGGGTCTTCCAAACCAAGGGGACATGAAGAATTAGAGGTGAGATTCCATGGCCTAATATAGTAATAGAAGGTAAGTAAGGTGTTGCCATTAGAAGGTGCAGGCAAGGCTATGGAGTGAGTGTTTCCCAAAAGCACAATGCCCAGAGACAGCCTCTGAGGAATTGAGAACTGAGAACAGGGTCACCTGAGGATCAGGAAGGCTCCAGGGAGGCAGGGCTATATGGGGGCTTATAGTCCATGGGACAACAGCTCCGAGAGGAGACATGTCATGGGCACACACATAACATTTTCCAGACTTTCTGAGGAACATTTCAGGACTTAAAGATCTTGTCAGTTGTTTTCCTAAGTCAAAAGAAAACTGCACAGTGCTGAGATGGTCAATCCAAAGACTGGAGAGTCAGATGGGAGATCTGAAAGCTTGCCCATAATGAGTGTTTCTTATAATGGAGGGAAGCATGCTTTCATTTCCTGCTCGGGAGAAAGTAGGTAAGAAGGACAGCCCCTGCCAGGACCACAAAGCACCAGGCAGGTGTCTGACAGGAAAGGACGGTCTGCTCTGTTGAAGTTTAACATTTAAAAAGCTTCAAGGCCAGAGGTTGAAGGTGACAGAGGGGAGTGACTGCTCCATCTCGTTATGATTGGGAATATTTCAAAAGAAGATGTAAAGAGATTAAAATGCTTCAACAATCTGTTTAGGAAGGGGATTTCCAGTTCTTGGATTCTCTGTCATGGATCATGTACATTTTCAGCCTTTTACTGCAGGAAAGGACATCGGGGCCTTTAGATTTGTGAGAGGCCACAGGGAGGCCAAGTATCCTGTGTCAAGTACCCCTGCCCCTGACTCCTCGTGATGCCCTGTAACCACACCTTCCATAGGGGATGCATTCCGGGGATGCTCTTCCCATTGCTGCCAAAGCCAACCTTGATATCTACTAAGAGGCACTTGAGAGCAAGAACACCCCTGAGACTTATTTCTCTGTCCCCAGTCACCATGCCCATTTCCCGACACTCAAGAATGGACTTTGAAGGACTTAAAATGTGGGGTTTGTGGTGTGTTCTGTGTTTTTGCAAGTGCGGCAGCTCTCTCAGGATGTGCACCGGGTGCCTGGGCGGCATCCAGTGAGCACCATTATCAGTAGGTACCATTGCCAACAGGATGTGAGGCTGCTCTGGACACCACCACAAGAGTGGTAACTAAGGAGATATTATTTGAAAGCAGCACAGGACTGACCTGGATTGAAAGAACTGTTTCTGGGCTTTGTTAGCAGCAGACATGTTAAAGGGGAGCCAAGGGGAGTCCTGGCCGGGGACAAGGTGTGCTGCAGTGGATTCAGGCCTCCTGTGTTAAGTGTCATTCAGTGAGACCCTAGTAAGGGGGAGTCTATAGCAGAAGCTAGAGAGAGAGAATATTCTCTTTGTCTCTGTCCTAGCCTGGGAGGCCGACCTCTGCTCCATCTAATGCTACCTGTGAAGAGAAGCCAGCCCAAGCTCTTTGTCACTGGCCACAGGGCTGGGAACTGGCTTTATGTCCTTTTGTCACTGTTGCCACCTCTCTCACAGCACTGTTTGCAGGGCATGGGGAGGCTGTGAAGTGGGTTTAGTGGCTACGAAGTGGAAGGCAAGAGCACATGGTGATGTATTATGTGTCATAAAATGCTAGTGTTTTGTGACACTGCATTAGAGGTGAGGACGTGAGAACACATTGTTATCATCTGTAGAAGCGTATTTCGTAGATCTCGCTCAGCGGCAGGCATGTAGTCTGTATAAGAGCACAAGCTTATTAGGTCAAGGAGTAAAATATTTTAGGGCATTTTAAATATATTTTTTTCACATCTTCACAGCACATCCTCTTATTCAGAATAGGTGTGTGACCAAAGTCAATGTGGAGAATGAGTGAATGACTGAATGAATGAGAGAATGAATGACTGAATGAATGAGGGAATGGAGGAGTGGATGAATGAATAAATTAGTGGATGAGTGAATGGATAAGTGAATGGATGACTGATGAATAAGTGAGTGAACAGATGAATGAGTGAATGAGTAAATAAATGAATGAATGAGTGGATGAGTGAATGAATGAGTGAATGAATGAACAGGTCCTCTCCCCTACACAAAGGCTACAGTGCACATTTACCATCCCATGCACAGCTCAGCTTTGGCTCAGATGCAGTTGCTTTTACCTCTTCTATTCTAAAATGCTCCTTAAAGGACAACATATAAATTGTCCTGCTCTCAACCAAGTGCTCCCTAAATGTTCATTAACTATAAAAGATGGCAGTCACTTTAAAAGCAGGCTTTACACAGGAGGCAGTGTTTTGAAAAATCCAGGGTACTGCTGGCTAAGCATAGCAGCCTTCTGCAATTGGGCCCTTCAAAAGGGGGCAAATAAACTCTGCTGTTTAAAAAAAAAATTAGAGCCAAAGTGGAAACACAATCCCTGGTGGATTTTCAGGCAGTGCGATCCAGCTCACATCTCCAGGCTCAGCAAGAGAGGAGCACCATCATTTGGGAAGATGGAAGGAAGAAGCTCACTGCAGAAAGGAGGCATGCTGAGTGCCAGGGAGGAAGCCAGAGAAAGTAGGTCATGGGGGAACGTGAGATGGATAAAGTGGAAGGCCAGTGGGAGAGCCCAGGCACACTCATCCTTCTTAGTCTCCCAAACTGCTGTCTCATGCCTACAATTAACTTGCTCGGAGTCCTTCCAAAATAAAACCTGGGTTTTGGGCATAGAACACTGTGCTCCAAAAACCATGGAAGACAGATACCTGTCAGTTCCTGTGCCCAGCATGACCCCCAGAACAGTGACAGACAACAGTACAAGCCAGGGATGCACCTCCAGAATCAGAGCCAAGGACACCAGTTCATATAGCATCTTCCTACAGCATGGGTATTCTCCAGAGCCAGCCATGGCCTGGGTCCCCTACAAGGCTCCAACAGGGTACTTGTTGCCTTGAAAAGTAGACCTACTTCATAGGTATCATTTGCAGGAGAAGGGTAGTTAGCAGATGATAACTGTTTCTTCCTTCAGAGAGCGTCCACTCTCTGAGCGGTTGTCTGCATCTCATCACATGTTTATATAAGAAGGGGTCTTTGAATGAGAGAATGAAAGGAAGGCCCTTCAGTATTATTTATTCTATGGGTGTAAAATCAGACCATTTATAGTTGTGACATCTCTAGTCAAACAAGCTTTCTGCTAAAATTCAGCATGGAACTTAGTTCTAGGGACAATAAGTATTCACTAAAAATACCAAACGAGGTTTTTGGATATTTTTAAGATCTGGACAAAGATTTCTTTCTTGGTAGAGATCACGCCATTGGTCTTTATCATCGAAAGCAAGAATAGAGACCTTTCCAAAATGCAGAGCATCTCGGACAAGTGGTGAGAACCCACTGTGTGCAGAGAGCTAAGGTGAGGAGTGCAAGCCACCCCCCCCCTCCAGAGAAAGGTACCAGTGCCAAGGATACAGGTGATGTCGCCACTTAGCAGCACAGGCTCTGTTCTGATGATGCGTAGATCTCATGGGATACTTATTCCCATCAAAACTGTCTTTACCTTTGCTGTTGATGATGAGCTCTTAGCTAACTATGCTGAAGAGGAAGGAGTCCTTGTAGTGCTGGCCATGGAGGGACCCGGTGACATATACAAATGATCAGAGCCACTTGCCACTCTTCTGCAGTGAGCAGAAGCTCTTGGCACAAGAGGTAAAAGGCTGTGTCTTAGGCAACGACTTCAGTTTGACATGGGAGCCACTGCCCCTGTGACTGGCAAGCCTTCCACACACTGATCTTGAGTGAGGTAGGGCAAAGCGTATGTCTTGAACCAAGTCCCTGGTCAGCCTTTTCTCTTTCTTTTTCTGCCTATGATATTTAGTGATTCTTCCTATAGAGGCTTCACTCTGGCAGTAGACCCAAGGGGCCTTTGGCAGCCTGTGGACGCATCTCTTTGGATGTCACGGCTAGAAGACAAAAATTGCTATTCACAGCTAGGGATTAGAGGCCAGGAATTTGAACAAGAGCCCTACAATACGCAGAAGCACTCTGCACTAGAATTGCCTCTGCCAAGGACTCAGTAGCCCCAATGCTGAGAAGCCTGCACTTGGCTTAGCTTCCTTCCTTTATTCCCAGCCTGTCCAGTGTGAAGGATTTGACTTCTGCACCACCCCCTCCCTCGGCAGCTGACTCTCCTGACCTAATGCTTCCTATTAGGCTGTAGCTGATCTCCTACCTACTGAAGGTGGCCTCGGGAGTCCAGGCAGACACTGAAGTCTCACCCTTTACAGCTCGCCCTTGCCTTGTGGTCCCAGCCCTCACCAACCAGCATCTTTCTGAGATGCTTGAAAATAAATGTTCAGTGCTTGGACCCTGTCCAGCTCCGTTCATTTGTACTCTCCATGGCCTGAGTCCATGTTTCAGTCAGACTGCAGTCTCTGCAGGAGAGGGCGATGTGTGGTCAAGCTGAGAACCAGGACTTCAGGCTCCCCGCTGTCTGCTGTCAGATGCACAAATCCATCCCAGGAGACCACACCACCTTGCCTCCCCCCATTTGCCTTCTGCTTCTCAGGCTCCCCACTGCCGCTCACACTTGTCCTGTTTCTGGGCTGCCTTCTGGGAATCTACACATCACATCAGTCAGGAAATACGGTGTATATTGAAGGAGGAAATACGGTGTATATTGAAGGAGGAAATACGGTGTATATTGAAGGAGGAAATACAGTGTATATTGAAGGAGGAAATACTGTGTATATTGAAGGAGCCCCACCCCTCACCTCCGATCTTTCCCTGAGCTGCAGTCTTTCCACTCAAAAGCCTTTGCATCTCTCCTGTGGAGGGTCACATGTGTGAGGGGTAAGCTGTGCCCACAAGACATTCTCCCTTGTCCTCTCTGTGGACTGAACCTTGGATTCGACAATAGCTCAGTCCTGTTCAGAGGTGCAATCATCACAGAATCCTCATACACAGTCATGGTAGATATTCTCAGCCAAAGGAGCATCCTAGGAAGGATTCAGACCCATCAACGTCCTGAGGTCTTACAGCCCCTTTTCAACCTCCTTCAGAGCTGCTACCACTTCCTTGGTTTCTCATCAAAGGGATTTGACCAGTCACTTCCATGGCTGCCGTCACCTCCCTGCAGACACCCAATGTGTGTTCCGTGCTTCCTATCCATCTAGGAAAAGACATTCAGATTAACTTTGCAAACTGACCAGACCTCCTCTGCCTGGGCTCTCTGGAGCACGGAACTCCCAGTGGACCCCTAGCTGCTAGGCTGAACAGAGTCTGGTCTGATCACACTTGCACAGAAGTCTTCCCACACTGGGATACCTGTGCAGAGACAGCACCTACTGGCTGCGTAAAGAAGTTTCCTAAAATCCCCATCCTCCCCTCCACATTAGAAGGATAACCATAAATCAATTCTGCTGAGCCAGACTTGTAGTGCCAGGGCAAGTAAAAAATACCAAGCCCATGCCAAGTGTCCCCTAAGAGCTGAACTTTCTGAGTTCCCATGAACTAAGTGTGGCCACAAGAACACAGGTGTGTCTTCTGGTGCTGGTCCTTACTATTCTGAGCTCTAAGAGTAGTCGCCTCAACAATTGGTGTCCATTTCTATCCCTGTAGGAGCAGAGTTGACTGGAGTCCTAGAGGGAGTGTGTGCTCTCCGGGCTCTGGGAAGGTGGAGAGTTGGTATAAGGACTTGAGCTCTTTGGCTCCAGATCTTCCCCTTTCCATGGAAAGCACAGCAAGGGCTCACCACCAAGTCAAACCAGGAGGTACCAAGAGAAAAACAGCAATTTTACCTAAGAATGTAACCCCAAGAATGCATTTACTCCAGTTCCATTTTAACGCCAGCCCATGCATAACCTGCTAGATCTGTCAAAGCACGCAGAGCCATGATGATAGCTTATCCACTTATCCAGAGATCAGAATTGATACCATCCACTTATCCAGAATCCACACTTGTTGGCTCTCTGCACTGTAAGTCAGGTCACCATGTAAGTCAAGTCACCAGTCTGTCTAACTACAAGAAGGGGTATGTGTAGGTGTGTGGGAGATGTATGTGTGTGTGTGTGTGTGTGTGTGTGTGTGTGTGTGTGTGTGTGGAGTATGTGTGTGCATGAGTGGGTGGGTATGTGTGTGTGGGTAGTGTGTGTGTGTGTGTGTGTGTGTGGGGTGTGTGTGTGGGTGTGTGCATGTAGGTGTGTTTGTGTGTGTATGTGTAAGTAGGCGTGTGTGTGAGTATGAGTGTGTGTGTGTGTGTGTGTGTGTGTGTGTGTGTGTGTAGAAGAAGATGAGATATCAGGAAAGATGGGAAAGTTAAGTTGAAGAGAATGATTTCCAAAACTCAGAGCTTAGAAATAGGTAAGCTGAGTTTCAAATTCTCTGCTGCTCATGGGCCAAGTAGGACTATTAAATTAAGCCTCTCTGAGCTACAGTTTCTTCATCTTTTATGTGGGAATCTAGTTCAGCGCAGACGTATGGAGTGTGCATGATTGCCAGGGACCAGGTGAGTGCATAAAGGAAGAATCTGCTGTTCAGAACCTGCAAGCAAGTGTTCCTATTATCTTGATGGCCCTGTGATAACATTTTCCAAGGCCACTATTCCACCTGATTAGGAAGACCAGATGCAGGTGTCTCTCCCAGTGCCAGAGCTCTATACAGATGTAGGTCATCACTGTCCCTTTATCAACCTGCTCTGTGTAGGCCAGCTGTGTAGGCGAAGGGATGGAAAAACACATTGGGCACAGGATACGTCTAATGAGCTAAAAATATGGTAATGTGATTTGATAGTTACTATTTAAATTCCAAGTGTTTGGACCTTGGGGTGTATTTTTATCTGCAAGTTGAGTTACTCCAAACCCCCAAGTTTATTTCAAGTGTATGTTTTAAATTCATCTCTTTTGTCCTGTGTCGTAGGTGGCTGAGTTCGTACAGTCTCTTCTGGGCTGTGAAGAACATGCCAAGTGCTTCAAGAAGGAGGTAATAAATGGGAAGATTAGATATATGTCCTCTCTCCTAGGCCCAGGAGTAGTTGGTTTCCATCTATTTATACATAAATAAGAGCAGATAGATGGGGGAGGTGGAGAGAGGGACCAAAGAAGAGCAGAGCAATGCAGCCCATGCATGGCCCTCCTTACCCTTAGTCTTCCTGTCAAGGATGCTAGGCGTACCTCTCAGACTATTATGTGGGAGATGGAATGGATTAGGCTTCCCACTGATGGCTCTGGGCAATCTTGGGAAAAGGAATGAATGTTTTACTCTAAGGTGAGAGCAAGCCTAGCCCATCTCCCCTGCTTGCACCTCCTTCAGCATGGATGCGAGAAGTCAGAGCATCCTCCTTGGCATTGCTGCCTCCTGCCTTCTCGTGCCTGGGAATGCTCTCAGTTACTTAGCATTTCTCGTAAGCTAGCATCCATAGTCCCGGGGGCTACAGAGAAGGCTGGATCTGCTGCAGATGATAAAGGAGATGATGTTGCTTATCACATGGCTGCTTCAAACCTGCACAGCACAGAGCTTCTTACAGTTGTCCTTCATCCTCGAAACATTCTCTGTAAAGGCAGTTTGCCTTCGAGGTCATCCTCAGGAAAGTCAGGTACGGTGGGCGAGGGGCAGTGCACAGACTGCCCTCTTAGATGATTCAAGAATTTTCACCGTTGTCCTTCAGAGCCCCAGTGCTTACATCCTAGGGAACCCACAGCATGAAACACCTGTCCGCACTTTGAGTTCAAAGCGTGCATGATTCAAGGGGAGTCCTGGGACCTGAGACCCTCATAGCCCTCCTTGCAGCTTTTGGTAGCTTCCAAAAAAGACTCAGGGCTTTGTGATTTGACAGTTACTATTTAAGTTCAGGGTTCTGTGGTTCCACTAGAGCGCAGCACAGCTTGGGCACACCATACTCAGGTTTGCACACACAGCCCACAGTTCATATGCCCACAAGCTTTCCTGACTTCAATACACTTCCCTGTCAAGTGAGGACTAAGCACAGTCAAAGCATCCAACAGGGTGGTTTCATACGCATATGTACAAGCGCCATCGCACAGAATTTCCACGGCGAAGGCACTTAATATATCCTCACTCTACAATTTAGAATGGAGCCAAGAACCATTCTGACATCCTTCACAGATGTTCTTAAAACTTAATAAATAGTTATTACTTGGGTTTTTTCTGCTTATGGTATTTTTATTACAAAAAGAAAACTTGAAATTTTTGAAAATCTAAAAGGATAAAAGTTAAGACAAATCACAATTCTGAGAACCAAAGATGACTTCTATTGCTATTGAAGATAAAATTTTCTAATATTTTAATATTGCTTTTTAGTGTGTGTGTGTGTGTGTCTCTGTGTGTGTGTATGTGTGTGTGTATGTGCATGTGTGTATGTGCATGTGTGTGTGTGTGTGTGTGTGTGTGTGTGTGTGTGTATGTGCATGTGTGGATGCATGCTGCAGCATGCATTCAGAGACCAGAGGACAATATCAGGAGTCAGTTCTGTCCTTCCATCCTGAGTTCCAGGGATTGAACTCAGGTCATCCGTTTTAGCAGCAGCTACTTTTGCCCACTGAGCCGTATAGTTGGCCCGAGGTTTCCACATTTTCAAATATGTGTCTGTACAGACTTATTTTTAAAAATTAGAAGATCTCTAGTGCCATGCTGTGTATTTCTACCTAACGATTTGTGAAATTTCACAGATCATGGCCTGCTACATTGGAATATGTTTTGTGGGGATTGTGTACACCATTCCACCCAATGGCTAGACTGCACTTTATTTTCTTACGCTGCTATAACATTCAGTTGTCCCCTGTGCTCCGCGACTACAGTAACACTAGATAAAGCATGTGCGTGGTGCCTTACTCACTGGAGACTTATTGGTGGTACTTTTAATGCCCTTGGTACATCCAGGCCAAAAAAAAAAAAAGTTGATACATAACAATGGAATCTTTGTGCTCAGGCAAATTAACATATTAAGTTTATGTCTAACAAACTGAGAACCCTCAAGTTGAATGGGACTTCTCTATTCTAGGAGAACAATGGAGTTTACCTGACTTGAATCAAATGGGGGGACCTCCTGCTTGCAAGGCATCTAGATTCACTATCACCCTTAGGACTCCAGAACTTCTACTGGTGGATAAGCAGACTCCGGCGTGGAATAATTACATTTGTGGTTGTTTCTTTATTTACAGCAGATAGATGGCAAGGCCTTCCTGCTTCTAACCCAGGCAGATATTGTCAAAGTGATGAGAATCAAACTGGGCCCAGCACTGAAGATTTACAATTCTATCCTGATGTTTAGGAACTCCCAGGATGTCACTGAAGACGCTGCCTCTGGCCAAGAAACCAGGAGATAAATGTGCTCCTGAACATCCACTGACAGCAGGACTTGTGCTTTTGGGAACATGGCTGGCAGTCATCCATTCGAATCTAATGTCCCCACGGTCATACCAAATATTTAATCTGGACCCATTAAAGTATCTGGTTTCTGCATATGGCGGACTTTGATAAATGACCAAGTGCCAGTGAGTTGGATGCTTAGTTAGGTCCAAGTGTGGGTTTGGGTGGCATCCCTACTGCTTGCGTGCTGCAGCAAACAGACCGACGAAGCCACTGTGTGCATCTCTACCCTCCCTTCTAAAAGAAAACACGTCCCATTCTGCAAGTGTGTCTCACGTGGTAAAATGCCAGGAAACCGATTCATTAATGCATCGTTAATACATGCATCAGAACTACATCTGAACACAGCTTGCATCTGTCATCTGGGAGCCTTGAGTGGAAGAGATAGGGTCCTGGCGCTCTCACGGAGACTAACGAGGTTTCTGGGTCCTTAAAACTCAGGAAAGTGAATCTTGTTAAAAGTGCTAATATAAGCACATTGTTTCCGTGATCCACGAATTGGCATTTTTATTCCTTACCATTCCTTGGTTGTGGTTCCAAGGTGCCCTGGAGCCCACTTCAAGGAGTGTGCCCAGAGGTAACAGGAGTGGTTGGCGGCCATTCCAGGAACCTGCTAGGACACTCCTGAGGATTTGCAGTCAGGGCTATCTCTCCCAGACTTGGCATTGGTCAAAGATCCACCTGCATGAAATTCCTCCAGCTCCCACCCTGGTGAAACTTCAGATGGACTCTCCCCTCATCTGTTGATGATTAAAACAACAATCAGGTCTGGTTTCACCTCTACAGAGGTATAGCAGCAGGACAAGAAGACCTCCACAGAGGAGCTCAGGATCTGTTGACTGTGGCATTCGAGTTGTGGGAAGACCACTTCCTAGTTGCGAATAATTAGAACCCCAAGTCTACAACTCTTTGTCCTTTTTCGTGTGGTAGCAATGGCAGCTATCCTCCTGGAAACAAAGGTCCACTGTCTCATCCATCAGGTGTGGGCACCAAAATGGAAGCCACAACAAAAATGCAGACCTGACCTTATCTTTCTGCTACATTGAGAATGTTCTCAACTTAACAAAGTTGATTCTGCTTAGAGAATGTCTCTAACTTTAGGTCACTGAAAAAGAAAAATATCTTGAAGAGAAATCCTTAAGTGCTTTAAAGGTAAATTTGATATGGAATAAAGAATCACAGCTTCTCCTGTCTGTGGTGTTTTGTTTGTTGGGGTTTTTTGGTAGACTTTTATATGGAATAAAGAATTGCTGCTTCTACTGTTAAAGTTGTAACATATTTTAAATGTTAATAAAATGTGAAAGTAGACTCTCTCTGTGTCTGACTGTATTGTGGTCACAGCCTGTGCTTGCCTATAGTCTACAGTCTGATTTTTCTCAGCTATGGAAGAACAAAGGCATTGCCCAGCAGAGAAACTTGTTGGTTTTGACTTCTGTGTTCCTTAGAGCATATTCTCTTAGGGAAATGGTTAAGATATTAATAGTATGAGAGACTGAGTTATAGTTTTTAACTAACATAAGCTTTAGAATTGTTCATTTTATATATTAAAAAGAAAAACCTTTTAGAAGGCCTAAGATTTGTGTCTCATATTCTTACTACCAGATATTTCATTGGTAGTGCCCAGCATAGAATAAATGACATTGAGGATTATTGGGGTTGAACTATTTTTCCTAGAAGACATCTATCAGGTATAGATAGATATAAATCCCTCTTAGCATATCCCAAAAGGAAACTCCGATCTCTTCACCCAAGAAAATAATACCATCATTAAAACTGTCAACCAAGCCATGAAATAAGAGTCACCCATGTTGGTCTATTTCTGTGGTGTAAACTCTCCCACCACCACAACATCACTGGAGTAGAAAGAGGTGAACACAGCTAGTAGCTCTCACATACTGCTTCCTGCAGGTTGAGCATCCTACGGCATTCTATAATCCAGCCCTGTTTACCCCTTCCATCCTCTTTCTTTCATGTCTCATGCTAGATTTAAACTGGACTTCTAATGTTTCCAAGTTCGCTGTGTTCTTAGTGTTGAGCACCCTCCACTGCTAAATATCCTGCTCCAAAGTCGAGTTCAGCATCTCCACGGTTTCTCTTGGCACCTTTCACTGTACGTGACTCCACAGAAACCAGTGCCTCCTTTTTTATTGCACTTCATTTTTCAGTGCTATCACTGCGTCCTTAACTCTTCCCATCAGTCCAGGAGATGCGTGGCCTGTTTATTACTGACTCCCTGTACTTAATGTAGTCTCTTGCACTTGTTGGACATACGGCTGTACACTGTGTGATGGATAAAGCAAGACAATCAAACCCAAATCACAGCTTTCAAACTACCTGGATGGTGGAAAATAGTACCCATACTGGGAGTTTGTTTTTTAGCTTTGATTTGGAAAATATGTGTGTACATAAGTGTAGGCAGCATGGTGCACATAATACACTGGCATTCAAATGCAGAATAGCTGTCTGCAGAATGACAGCTATTTCTTTATAGTGGCAGTAGAATAAACTTACTACAGAAACGAGAATGAATTCCTTCTATTCGAGGCATTTTCCCCCATTCCTGCATGCTAGCCAGTGCTCTCAAGAATGGTCTGAAATATTAGGAGTGAAATATTTTGCCCTACCAGGAGGATTCCCTACATACGATCAGATGTCATACAGTATCCACAAACCCACAGGTGCAGGACCCTCCTGCCTACAGCCATTCCTCTGAAATCTCACCTAGAACATGCCTTGGAGTCACCAAGAAAGCAGCAAAATTGTCAACAGGATTCTAAGAAATCCAAACCTCTATATTATTAGAAAGAGTTCCCCCACAGGACCATTTGCACAATACAGCACAAGTCTACATTATGATGCTGGAAATTTAGATCATTAGCAAGAATCCTAAGGGAGCTCAGGACTTCTCAGACTTTACTTACAGAGTGCCTGTAATTTCAGGTAACTTTTGCAAAACTTAATCATCTCACTTTCAACAACACTAGGACATTTTAAAATGAACCTATCCTTAATAATTTCTATGCACTTCCCTTCTTGGATTAGACACATGACCTTA
The DNA here is from genome assembly GCF_011064425.1 of Rattus rattus. Taxonomy (NCBI): domain Eukaryota; kingdom Metazoa; phylum Chordata; class Mammalia; order Rodentia; family Muridae; genus Rattus; species Rattus rattus. The sequence goes on from NC_046157.1 coordinate 178,398,943, forward strand.
TATAACCCACACATTAAAAGAATCTTCCCAGAATGGCAGCACTGGGGATGGACTCTGGGATGGCACGTTACCTCTCCCTGTTCAAACGCTGGCTTTCAAATGTTCTGGAATTTTAGGCAATTCAGTTCTGTCTAGAGTTACCTGCCCCCCCAACCTTCTGAGTCAGATTTAGGGTTCACTGAGGTACAGAATGGGCACTTGGACCCTGGTACAATGTCTAGGTTTGAATGGGATTTTGTTCCTTGTGTCATTTGCTTGACCTAAACTGATTCTTAACCTTCTTCCACCCAATCACCATTTTTTCCCATTAATTCAGTTGATTTATTTTTGTTCCATATCATGTTAAGAAATTCTGCGTTTGCTGCTGCAACTCCTAGAGGGAACCGACAAATATTATTTTGCATGCAAAATGTTCCTGTGAACATATTCTTATTATTTGAGAATGTGTTCTCCACAAATATACACTTATAAATCTACTCCTCTTAAAACTGCTTTTCTTATAAATATATGCATGAGGAACCTGTTTGCTAATAGATCCTTGAATATTCAGAATCCTCATAAATGTATTCTTCCTATGAATACATTTATTAATGAATAATATATTGAGAGGAATTTTTTCTAAAATGTATTCTGGTTATGCTCCCTCAGATCTCAAATCTCTTACTCCTTCGGTTTCCAGCCATAGTAGAAAACTGGGGCTGCCTAACCCCTTAAAATGACAAGGTGAAAGCCATGGAAGCATTGTTCAATTCAAACTTAAGATTTAAACAAATAAACTTGGTGAATGAATCATCCAGTTAGTTGATGACTGACAATTATGTCTCTCAGTAAAATCACCTGCCTCCAAAGGTCTTCCACTGGGTAGTCTTTTCAGGAACATGAGGGAAGCTAAATCCAGTGAGCCATCAGATAGAATCCTGCTATCAGAGATGCTCACCATAGCAAGGATGTGCAGGAACCCCAGGGGACTCTGGACAACTCTGAAGACTTCACTCATAAAGGATGAGTGCAGAGGGCTGTGCATATGGGCATCGGGCTGTCATTCTACTCTTGGGGACCAAAATGCACTGGAGGGCAGTATTTCTGTGTCTCTGCCATAAAGGGAAGGGCAGGGGACAGGATGTGGGGTAAACTGTGTGCTAGAACAGCCATTAAAATAGGAATGGAAAGCAGAAAGTCTGAGAAACAATGGGTTGAAACAGAGCTGACTTCCTTTTCTCCAAGCGGTTCTGTTGCACAAGCTCAGACTAGCTGTTTTGTGCTGTTTCACTGTAAAGGCACCACCCATCATTTGCCCATTTCATTCGTCTTGAAATTAGACTGTGTTCCCTTTGATGTAGAAAGCTAGGCATCAAAGCAAATTGATTCACAAAGAACAGAAATCCCAGGTTAAACCAGGAAGTTTCGGGGCAGATTGAAATGAATCCTCTACACTGTGGCCAAAAGCAAACCTACAGAACAAACATGAAGGCTATCCGGAATACAGGATTGTGCAACTCTGGGGTCTGTGGAGGTCTTTCCATAGAGAGGGAAACCATCAAGAGCTATTAGCTAACATTAGCTCAGTGTCCTATGTCTAAAGTCTGGAAATAAAAGATGGCCCTTATCTATCTCAGCCAGAAGAACACAGAGTGAATAATTCAGAGACCATAGACATTTCTTTCCCAGTTTCCAACAGTGAGGCATCTGACAGTACACTCCTTATACGCACATGGCAAGGGCAGTCTCATGGCTGAAGACAGATGGACAAAAAGCAAAAGGGTATCAGGAGCCACATTCAGGATTGCGACAGATCTGCACCCAGGATGATAGCATTCAGTCGTGTGTGAGTTAAGACTCCTCACTTTAAGTGACTAAGTCACAGCAAAGCAGGTGTGACCCCCATCTGCAGGGCTGTCCATGGGGATGGGGGATCCAACACATGAACATCAAGGTACATGTGTTGTTGGTACATGCATCCCTTGGGGAATGTGACCAGGCACTGTCACTCACTGGAAACCCCAAAAGGTAGTATTTGAGTCACAGGACGCCTGTCACCACACACCTAGGTGTTGGCATGACCTCCTCTAAATCTCTGTTCATTCTCTACCCTGGCCAACCATAGAGATGTTCTTATACCCTTCGCCCTAGGAAGACCCCTGCATTGAAGTCCATAATGCTAACTGCCTAGCTAAAAATCACAGATATTATTTTAAGGACCACATTGACTTCGGTCACTAAGTAACCAACTAACTTGAAATTCCTAGACTTTTATCCCCTTGCGTTGAAAGTGGCAATTAACGAGAAGTAATCAAGACATATTTCCAATGTGATTAAACTGAGATTATCACCAGGCAGGTAAGTTTAAATACTTTCACCCTTTAAATACAGATTCAATAATTTCAGCTCATTCGTGTCCTAATATTTATTGTGCCTGTGGGACAACTTTACAGAGGAGTATGTTTTCACTCAGTTGGGCTTGGTAATCCTTTAAAGATTATCCAACAGAGCCCTGGGGAAGGTGGGTAAAGAGAACAGGTGATGGATTCATAGAGATGCTGAACTAAGAGATGGTGGGCTGTGTTTGTGGGAGGTGGGGGCCTTGGCCTGTTCTGGAAATGACTGTATAGCCTATCCAGCATGGAGCTAACACTATAGCTGTTTAGAAAATCACCCAGGGCACAGTCCTCCAGGGAGTCATTTACCCACATGTTGACTTGAAAACCGAATAGCCTTAGGACATATACAGTTTTTTACAAAAGCAATTTATTTATATTTATTTAATTTTATCACTCTAGGCAAATTCTGTCTTAACTGACTAATCGGTAAGCTACAGCATTTTGTCCATATCAGAGCTGGTAAACGTCCCTTCATTAGTTCCTGGGGAAAAGGTCTATTATTCCATGTCTGGTTACTTGTCTGAAGCTTGAAAAGTCGTCTGGAACTTGTGACCACTCTTAGCAGACTCAGGATGACAGAAACCTATTCCACAGTTCAGCCTGGGTTATAAGCCAGAACAGCTAGACAATTGGAATGTCTGCCCTCAGAGGAAAGAAACAATAAAGAAACAAAGCACCCGCAAATGGAAGAACTCTAGGCTCCAAAGTATATACTTCAATTTTTACTAGTTTTAAGCTACTAAAAAAAATGGTTCCACAAATCCATTTAATTCTCACTGTCCATTGCTCCAAACACAATAAATTGCAGTGTGCATCCCTGGGAGCAATTCTGTAACTTTCTCAAAACTTCATGAGGATCCGGGTATCAATTAACAGACAAATAGAGAAGACTTAGCAACTGGGGTCATGTGATCACATTAGTCTTTATGATATCATCTTCAACAAGTCCCTCGGAAAACAACCTCAAAATTTCCAACAGAGATTGTGTACAAGGTGGGATCTGAGGAGGGAAGGGTTGGTCTCAATTCGCCCCCTCCCAAGTACTAACACAATATGTGCACACAGAGTTAAAAGAATATTATGTTTTACAGTTGAACGTGTAGGTGAGGTGCTGGATATGTCACTTTTGAAAATTAAAAGGGAGGTAAACTGTTTACTGATCCAACCAGTTCTTTCCACTCTTGCTTGGTATAAAACATATTGGCTCTTTCTGTTACCATAAACTCATTTTACACACAGGGGGTGGGGTGGTTGATGTATGTTCTCATTCTGTAGCCCATATGGCCTCAAATTGATAATCTTTATTCTCCAGCCTCCCTAGTATTGGAATTACAGGCATACACTCACACAATGATACTCCTAATTTTGTATATTATTATAAGACTCTAGCAACATTGCTTTAATAGTTTTTACACTAAGTTGCCCATTTTCATTTTTGTTGTGGTAGTGGTTTTGTTGGTTTGTTTAATTTTGGGAGAGGGTTTTGGGGGAGTTGTTTGGTTGTTGCTCTTGTTGTTGATGATGGTGGTGGTGGTGGTGGTGGTGGTAGTGGTGGGTGTGTGTATGTGGGGGGGGGTCAATGTTGGGTGCCTTCCTTAATCTCTCTATAGCTAAATTTTGAGACAGGGTCTCCCACTGAACCTGGAGTTAACATATTCTGTAGACTGACTGGCCAGAAAACCCCAGGTATTCTCTTAATCTACCTGCCCACCTACTGCCTTCCCATGCTGGGATGCAGACACAAGGCATGACAAGTCAAGGTCCTTGTTTGGGGGTTTGGGATCTGATCAGTTCCTTGTGCTTCCATGGCAAGCACTTCACCCCTGAATCTCCATCTTTAAGATGCTCTGAGTGAAGTTTGTGAGTGATTTCTTTTTGTATGCTTTGCCCAACACTTTGATCTTGTCTCCAGTCTCTGTTCCTATTCCCCCCCCCTCAACTATTTGTTCCATTGAAAAGTCCTCTCCTAATCTTCAAATGGTCCTCTCCGGGCCAGCTGCTGCCAATCTGACCTATGGCTTACTCGTGTTAAAAATTCCACAATGCAGTAGATAATTACACTCTTCATATGTGCCAACTCTTACAAGGTATCCCTGGGATACCAGGTAGAAAAAGCACAGAAAACCATTGAGTCATGCATGGCAGACTCACCAGTATGGACTGAAAGGCATGCTTCTGTACTTAGAGACCTATCCCAGAGGTGGATGTTCTACTGATGGTGTGTAAAATGCTAGCAGAACTAGACCCTTAAGGAAGAGGCACTTGAGCAAATTAAACTCTAGTATTCCCTGCATGAGGATGGTGGAGCTTATATTTGTGACACATTTCCCGGGTCCAGTGTCCTGAGTGGCCAGCCAGCTACTCTGCTGACTTCATCTGACCCACTTCACTTTTCTTTGTCCAATCTGAATTTCTCAGTTATAACTCCATCTATAACTCTTACCCTGTTTTTACATCTGCTGCAGTGCCCTGCCCTACACTGAGAAAAAGTTGTCCCAGCTGTAAATTGCTCGGTAACGTAAGATTAGCCGGCTATGTAGGGAACATTTATTTTTTTCTTTTCTTAAAACCTAACTTCCATTACAGGACCTTTCAATGAAACACCAATTTTGAAAACAAATACCTCATGTCAACCATACACTCCTGATTTTTTCTCAAATATCTTAAGTCATAGCAAGGTACCCAGACAGATGTTTCCTGAAATATCATCCTGACAAGACTCTGACAGAACTCTTGAGATGCAGATTCAAGATTATGACCGGAGGCCTCAGATGCAAAAGATCAATTCTGAAGCCAAAGACCCAGAAATGTAAACTGGACAACACACTATGAAATTCAGTACAAGATCCCTCAGCAAACTAGAAATAGATATACCACATGATCTAACTGTATTTCCTTTGGATATTTACCCAAAAGGACACCAAGTCAATATATCAGTGGGCTATGGCTGCACTGTTCATAATGGCATCAACCTGATGTCCAACAACAGGTGATTTGGTAAAGAAAACGTGGCTTATATACACATGTAATTTTTTTTAACCATAAAGAATGAGGTTATGTCATTTGCTAGGAAATGCATACAAATATTGATCATCGTGTTAAACGAATTAATCTATTCTCAGAAAGACAAATGTCATATCTTTTCCTTCTTGTGGATCTATATTTCTGATAGATACCCAAATAACACATACATGTGTGCATGTATATGGGTATTTATATGCACATATATGTGTCATTAAAGTACAAGTGAAATTGTCTTGGAGAACCAAAGGGATCAATAATAAATGGGGAAAGTTAGGAAGTATGGAGGAGAATTCATTCCATATATAATATATATGAATAAATATATGTATATCTTTGTCATTATGCAACCACAAAAATTGATATACACAGTGAATTTTCTATTTTTTAAAAACTAGCCCAAGTTTCCACTATAAACAACATTTGTGTTTCACATTGTTCCTATACTAATGACCCAGCTTAGCTAGTTGCTAAAATCCCCACTGGGGCCAGTTAGGCTTGAAGAAACAACTTGATAAGGACATGTCACACAGTGTGCCACCAAGCCACCCAGCAAGGCAGCCCTGAGCCATGCATTTAAAATGACTCCAGGGAAGTAGGAGATGATCCTAATGATGTGTTCCCAACCCTCAAGCTACTGAGGGAACAAAAGCACAGAGCCAGTGAACAGCACACACACATACATGTGTACATGTACATATATGCACACACAGATATACATGCACTTACATATATATGCACTCATACATAATACACACATGCAAACATGCATGCAAACATAATACATGCAAAATGCATACATATGTAATACATACATGCAGATGTACATGCATACATAATACAAGCAAAGGTGCATACATATATAATGCATGCAAACATGATGCATACATACATAATACATTAAACAAAGTTACAGACATACATGATACATGCAAACATGTAGACATATATAATATATACATGAAAACATGCATATATACATAATACAGGCAAACACACATACATATATAATACATGCATGCAAACATGTATACACACATAATACATACATGCAAACATGCATACATACATAATACATACAAACATACACAATACATATACACACACGAATAGACAAATGGGCAAATAGTAATATTTATATCATGTCTAAGGTTCTTTACAGAAGACCACTGTTTTGGACGAGATCCTGCACTGTGCCCTCCAACAGACCAGGCAGAAAATCAAAACAGCCACATCTATTCATGGTGTAATTAATGGTTGAGTGATATAGTCCATGCCTATGATTCCAGTTCTCAGGAGGTAGAGAAAGGACACCAGTCCCGTTACATAGGAAGATGCTATTCAAAGCAAAAAGCAAACAAAAGAAAGTCCCAGTTACACCACTGAAATCAAGCTGCTTATCTGACCAAGAAATGGAGATTGGAACCATAGAAGCCAACTTTGGCAAACAGACCTGTTTGCAGTGGTAGGACGATGATGGTCTTCTGACTCAGATGCCACCTGAGGTGGCCTGATGCTAAGTGAACAGTCACCTTCCTTTGTCCTGCCTACCTGGTTCCATCTTATAGGACAAATAACTGTGGAGTGACTTGGTCCACTCTGATGCTAGTCTCTGCGTCCTTCAGCCCTTCTCTCTCTAAAACTAACCTTCACTGCTCAGTCTGAATAAAAAGTATTGCCTACTTCTAGAATTGAAAAGCAAAGCCAATTAAGATCTTTAAACTAAAAGGATGGTACCTTTGTCCTTCAACAACTGCAGAAGTATATTTGCCTCAAACATATCCATGGAGAGGTCACAGTGTATAAATATATCTTCAAAATGAGTAAGACAATGACTAACGCAGAACACTGGGCAAAGGACACAAATAACAAAAAGAAATCTGACATAATTGGAAAAGAAAATATTCTCTATTGCTAGTACTCAAATAAAGGATTGGAGTTCAAATGCAACCGGGATGCAGTGCTGCTGAAGAGTAAATGGTTGGTGAAAACAAGGCCTTGGGTTTAGTCCTAGTGTGTGTATGTGCATGTACATACACATACACACAAACACATACACTCAAACACACACACACAAACACATAAACACACAAACACACACATACTCAAACACATACACACAAACACATACACACATACACAAACACACACACATACACACATACACACACAAACACATACACACACAAACACACACAAACACATACACACATACACACACAAACACATACACACACATACACACATACACAAACACACACACATACACACAAACACACACAAACACATACACCAAACACACACACACACACACACACACACACACACACACACACACACACACACACACCATTCAAATAATGAAACATTCCACCTCCTCCTCTACTCATTTTTAGGACAAAGTCATGCTATGAAACCCAGACTGGCCATACCCGGACATAATTAAGACTGGTCAGGAACTGTTAGTCCTGTCTCTGCCATCCGTGTACTGAGATTTCAGGAGCATGTACTGCTCTACACAGAACGCTGTGTCTTGACTGTGAAGCAACTCTTCAGCAATGAAAACAGCAATGGCAGAGCACGTGGTTAGAAAAAAGAAAATGATCACACAATTCACCCCCATGAGAAGCTTTCATGAAAGGTATGTCTAGTGACCTGCTTTCTTTTTGTGATCCTAGGAGCAAAACCATGGTAGCAACTTCCCCATTTCATGTTTCACAGGATTGCCCCACTCCACAGGATCACCCCCACTCTGCAGGATCACTCTTTTCCACGGCCACATTCCAAAGGATCACCTCCACTCCCCAGGGCCACCCCATTCCAAGGATCAGCACTATTCCACAGCTTCGCCCCTCTTTAACAGGATCACGCCATTCTAGATCTCTGTGATCAAAGTGGTCAGTGAGCTGCTTGCCAACTCTCACACCAACACTTTAACCATCATTTGACCTGATTTTCGAATCATGCTGTGTATGCACAACGATTTTACACTATTTTCCCATGGGCTACTTTAATACTTTTGCTCCATCACAGGCTTGGGCAGAAGTACGTCTGTGGCCAGTCACAGTTTGCCTGAGGAAGCCATGAGAGGTCCTCTGGAAAGGCTAGCTAGGGAAGATCTCAACCAAAACAAACATAATAAATGCACAATTTTTTTTAAAAAGTGCACACATTTAACCCCAGCACTCAGGATACAGGGACAGGGGCATCTCTGTTGAAGACCAGATTGGTTTACATAGTGAGTTCCAGGCCAGCCAGGGCTACACAAGTGAGATCCTATCTAACTTAATAAGATAAGAAGGAGGAGAAGGAGAAGGAGGAGGAGGAGGAGGAGGAGGAGGAAGCTAAAGAAGAAAGAACAAGATTATTTGTGCTGTTCCTTCTTTTGTTGCTATAACCAAATAACTAAGACAGAAAGAACTCTAGAAAGAACAGAGGTTTGTTATTGACTTGAGTTCTAGATCCTGTGAGATGCAAAATCCCACAGCTGCATCTGTGAGGCCCTCGTGCTGCTTATGCTCATGGCAAGAAATGAAAAGGAAACAGGTAAGGGCGTGAAAGAGGCGTGGCCTCACCTACAACCTAAAAATAATTGCACAAGAGCAATTACTCCTTCCATGAAAGTTAACCCAGACTTGCCAACACTTGCATAAGGGGACAGACATGTCTGAGAGGCTCCATGTCCCAAACAATTCTGGGAGGCTAGCCAAATCCCTGCCCATGCCTGGGTGGTCTCCTAGGCTCGGTCCTGAAGAATTAAGCAGACATAGCATCCAAGATTTTCTTCACAGATATTTTTAAAAGGTGCTGCACAATCTTGGGCTATATAACAAAGCTAGCTTGCATGAGCCTGAGAGTCAGCAGCCAGCAGTGTTCCTCCATGGTTCCTGCTGCTGGTTCCTGCTTCTGGTTCCTGCCTTACATTCCAGTTCTCATGTCCCTCAGTGATGGGCTCTGTGCCTAATATTTCCAGAGTATAAGCCAAAAGAGCCCTTCCCTAAGTTGCTTTTGGTTGCAGTGTTTGATTACAGCCACAAGAATGAAGATAGAACATACCCATACACATAACCTATCCACACACACATGTATGTATGTAAAACTTAAATCTGGGGTCTACATATATGAGAGAAAACAGGTTGTGTTTGTGTCTGAGTCTGCGGCATTTTCTTTGGCATAGTAGTTTCTCTTTCCACTCACTGTCCTGCAAATGTCTTAAATGTTTTTCTTTACATTTGAATGAATTTCCATGGTATATATGTACCACATTATCTTTATCCATTCATCTGTTGATGGGCAGCTAGGTTAGTTCTATGTCCTGGCTGCTGTGAATAACGCAGTAATAAATATGGGAGTATAATAACCGGTCATATGGAATTTCAATTTGCAGCTTCTTGAGATATCTCTTAGATGTTTTCCATAGTATCCGGATCGTTCTACACGCCTACCAGTGATTTAAGTTACACGAACTCGCTTCCTTGATGTTAGTCATTCTGACTAGGTAAAAGTTCCAAAGCAACTTGGTTAAAAACATAAATCTACTTGGGAAATGATAAGAAGAGAATTAGAGCAGTGGGATCATGGTTCACTTGTGTTTCTATTATGTGTTTTGTAAATGCTTTCAGTTCAGACTTTGTAAATTAGAGACATACGTGTGTATATGTTCCTTAGCGTTCACAAATATGCACCTTTAGGCTCTATAAGTATTGAAAGAGCTACAGTCACACACAGTGACTACTGGATATGCTTCAGAGGTGTGTGCCCAGCCTTTCCACTGACCTCCTCATTTCTTACCACCAAGACTATCCCGATCCTCCCTGTGTACAAATACACAAGTGCCTCTGCCCTTCATCAAAGACTCTGTAGTCATCCTGAACCAGTTGGTAAGTCAGTGTCCCCCAGCTCTTGGACTCTTCCTGAAAGACACATGTCTCCTCATCAGATCGCACTGTGTTTGGAGACAACTTGTCACCACAGGTTGGAAGTTGCTGGAAGGTTAGCCACCCTATATGAGGACATTTATGAGGTAAGAAATATTTGGGCCACAGGGACACCCTTGTGAATGGATTAATGCTGGTCCCTGGTGTACCCTAGGCACAGGCATGAGCCCATCTAAGAATAGATTATTATGAAGTGAGGGAACCCATGTTCCCAGTCTTGTATGAGACAGATCCATCTCTGTTTCTCTACCACGCGTGACATAGGTAGGGAGCTCTTACCAGGGCAATGCTGCTTACAGCCCTCAGCCACCAGAATCATGAACTAAGTACCTTGGGTATGTTGTAACCACCATAAATGAACTAAAACAGAGATAGACATCTTGGTCAATGGATAGACAACCATGTGCCCTGAACCTAGGAAAAGCACTTGGCTATGCTATCTATGTGCTTGAGCAAGGCAGACTATTAGAGCTGAGCCCTTCATTCCCAGACCGATAGCTTATTGGCAAATGGGAAAACATTTCACAGAGCAGGGAGCAGTAAAAGTTAGAACTAGACTGCTTGTGGGATGGGGGGAGTTAAAACTACTAAATAAATTGTAGTTATTTTAGCATAGTCTGTACCCTGTAATTTCTTTGGAGAAAAATGTCAAATTTGCTTAATGACTCAAACTTTAACATGTTGGTTTTCTACATCCTTTAGCCAGAGCATGCCTTGTGAGAAAAATAGTGTTTGAGGTGCATACACTGATGCTATAACGATTAGTGCCTGAAAGGCTGAACCACGTGCACACATCACCTGATGTCTCAATCCTCCATGTACTCCAAGCACCCACTTCACATCCCTACTGTATACTGTTGACCACTCTGTGGCCTTGGCCTTTTGCTTTCTCTATGGCTTAGCCCATCGCTGACCCTAAAACCCTCAACTATGCTCCTGAGGGTTTGCCAAAGCTGCAGACTTCCAGACCAAGTCTGCAGCCCCTGCGGGTGCTGATGTCTATCTCCTCCTGAAGAATCTGCAGTTCCTGTCATAGCAGGAGCTGCTGGCACTAGCCTTGGCCATTTCTTTCTGGTCCATCAGCTCAGCAGTTCCCTTCCATGAATTCTTTTATTAGCCTGACCTTCCCTGATTTCCGGTATGAGCCTCTGGGATCTGGATCATACAGACATTGCCAAAGCAGAGCCTTCCCTGTGCAAAATAATCACTCACCACCTCCAAATCCTGTGTCATAGCATCAGCCAGAAGTACTCCGCTAGTGTCCTCTCTGTCTCCATGTCCTCTCTTGCAAGGGCCTCTTTTGTTCCTCCTATAAATAAAATAAAAACTGTGTTCTATCATGCCCTGATCCACACGCCCAGAGGGGGTCTAGTCTGAGGATGTGAGTGTCCCTAGCATCTCTCCCCCCTTTGGTAAGAATGCTGCCTTTCCCTGGCCTGGGTCTGCCTCTTTGTCTGCTCCACAAAGAGAATTCTGCTTTCCTGGATTTGGTTCTTAAATCCTTGTTATACAAGATTAGGAGAACAGGATGTGCAGGGAAGAGGCATCTAGGTTAGAACTGGGAAGACTTAAGACTGAGGAAAAGCAAGATGAAGGGGTACAAGTAAGAGGAAAGAGGAAATAATTCAGGTGTCTCGAGTCATTTTTCCGTATGCTCCTTTTCATGATATGATGCTATTTCCTGGATAGTCTCTGCGCTCGGGTCACACGAGGACCCTGTTTGTCACAACTTCACTACAGCTACATAATTTTTGTCAGCGACTGTATGAGGGGTTTATCTTTCATTTGAGAAAGTTGTTTTTCAGAAAAATTTCAACGTTCAGTATTTTGAACCTTTTGAAAATATTTTAAGATTTTCAAACTTTCTAATGTTGAGAAGTTTCATACCTCCAAGATTTGGAGTTTGGGAAAACTCTGATAGAAAGTAGGATGTAATGAGCAACCTCCAAACAAACAACAAACAAAAACCCGGCACTCTTGTGTGCTAAACATCTTAGAAGTAAAGCTAGATAGATCTAAGAACTGCGTTTACTGCCAACTCTAGAGAGCAGGGTATGCGGCTCGGGACTCTTCTGTAATTCCACTGTTCTCATCAAAGAGTTTGCTTCCTCATCTGCTCATTAAGATATATGTGGAGCTTTCTAGTTTGCAGCTGATTTCTTGAGTATCAGCTAAGCTGGGTGTTTAATACAGCCTGGCAAGGTGGCAGGGGGAGGACATGTGATGTATCATTAACTCAACTTGGAGATAAAAATGCTGAGGTTCAAGAAGGCGTAAAATAACTCACACAAGGTCACATGGACAGAAGGAGCTGCTGTGGATGGGAACAATAGGTTCAGATTCCAGGTGAGTTACTACTTATCATGGGCCCTGATGAGACTCGGGTGGAATGACTCAAGTGTCTCTGATTCTCAGAAGAGTGGCAGTTCTTGTTAGATGGTTGGGAGAAAAGATGCTTAGATTAATACAGACGCTCATTTTTGTGCCTAAAGGAAATAAGGAAACTTCTGGTCTAAGGACCACATAAAATGAGTCTCTAACACTCTGAGCTCTCCCAAGTTCTGTGCTGACAGCTCCATCATCAATAGGGAAGCAGGTGTCCACATCCTGGAGCTAACTTTGGGTCTTGATAATGTTTCATAACAGCGAGCGATGTTTCTGAGCTTATCAGCTGGGCTCGAGGACAAAGTGTTCCCAACTTCACGAAGTTGCTGACAGTAGACTTTACAGCTGAGCTGTTCCTTGACACCGAAGTCATTTGAAGTCTGCCTTAAGAAGAAGGCAACTCTCCTAAAATCTTCTCTAGTTGGTTGTTATAAAGATACCAAAAAAAAAAAAATCCCAGTAAGCACAGTGTCTGATGCCCCATGACTCACTGTGGCAGCTCCGTTCTCCAGTGGGTGTTTGTGTTTTGTGTGCAGAGCTGGATGAACCTCAAGGAACCCTGGTTTCTCCCTTCTGCAAACTTTTGTTTTCATTTTATTGTCCTCTCAAAATGATTTGCAAAAGTTCTCCACTGAAATACATTTCCAGGCAGAACTCTGGTAGAGGCCTGATATCTGAGCATAGCAAGGAACTATGTCAACACACAGCATGGCCTTGGAGAAGGTCTAGACACCCATGGTATGCTCGCTCTACCTGAGACCTTATCTCTTCCTCTCTGAAGACAGAAAGACATCAATGAACTAAGGGTCATCGAGATGATATTAAAGGACATGGCTAGATGGAAATCCAGGGGTAACCATCAGCATCCCTCATGAGGTGATCATGAGATTACCAGTGACTTTCCAGGGAGCCATATAGATGAGCGCAACACTCTTGTTATTTGAACATAAAATGTACCCTCACTCACGGTCCATGCTTGAGTGGATTGGTCCCCATAGGGTGGCAGTATTTTAAGTAATTCTAGAAACTTAAATCAGTGGGACAATACAAGACAATGTAGGTCACTGGAGGTGGATCATTGGGAAGAGTCCATTTTTCCCCCTCTCTTTCTTCTCTCTTCTGTCCCTCTCCCCATGCTTTATGTTCACCATGAGATAAAATTCTCCTCAGCCACAAGTACTCCTGCCCTCGTGATTTGCCTAAGTGCATCAGGCAAAGTGACCGTGAATGGAACCTCTTGAGACTATGAGTCAAAATTAACCTTTCCTCTTTTTAAGCCGTATCTGTCAGGCGTTTTGTCACAGCAATGAGAAAAATTGCTAGGACATGGATAGAGTAATCAGCTACTCTGTTTCCTTCTATGTGTTTTGAGATCCTCTGTTTACCCAGCACATTTTCTTCCTTCAAGCTTTCCGATCCCCAATATCTCTCTGAGTTGAAATTTTATAACTGATTACATCTAAAGTACATATACTGAACTGTGTTGTATTTATGGATGAAGCCTGTGAAATGGGAGTTTGCCAATTTCTCCCTTACCTTCAAGTCAAAGTGGGTCCCTCAAAATATCTCTGTTTTGCTATCCAAGATTTATTCAGTTCATGGTTTTGGAGGCTCAGAAGTCTAAGAGCAGGGTGCTGACTCTCCATGGCATCTGGAGAGGTCTTTCCCCTGTACTACCTTGGGGTGGAGGGGATGACTTGGAAAGCCAGGTTGAGCAGGCAAACTCAGCTCTCAGTTCGTCTTCCCTGAAGCCACTGATGCTGTCATGGGACCTTACTTCTAGGACTTCACCTAACCCTAATTTACCTGCAAAGTTTCCTCCTTCCTTGACATGAATTCAGAAATAATATCCAACATGGCTTTCCCTGGGGCTAAACATTCAAGCCACAGCAATGTTCCAAGAGGATTTTCAGAAAGGTTTACTGAACTATGGCTTCTTTACCTTCTGTTGTCTGTTAAACCCTAAGTACCAACTGGGAACTTGGAATGTTGGTATGGGTTTATGTGTACATATGTATGCATGTGCTTGATTATGACTTTTGATGCTGCAATCTGGGGAGATTAACAGTAAAATGAAAATAAATCAACCCATATACAGCTAGATTGCCTACTGTTACCTAAGTTCCTTGATCTAAGTTTTCAGACATATACGTCCTTTCTTTCAAATTACACACTTCTTAAAAATAATAATTTGATACTGTAAAATCATATCATATGTCTAGTATATTACCTCACCACCATTCTTTTATGTAATAAATGCTCATTAAAATTAGTACTCTTTGATTGACAAGAAAATCACATTTGGCAACATTAATTTTAATTTGATCAGAAGAACTAATACTTTACAATGTAACAGAGTCAAGGGCATCAGCCAAATGATACATTTTCATTAGGATATTTGGAAAGTAGCAAAACCTAAGTGTGTTTGTTTTAATCCTGAAAAAAGAAAAGCTCAGTATTTAGTCTTGTGCCAAGAAAAGGGCAAATGTCTTTAAATGTCTGTATGATGAGTGACACTGCTTTTCCTTCAAACTATATAGAAACAAAGACATCACTGAGATGGCCCTGCCTCGGGCTAGGGAGCTATCATCAAGAAGAGAAATAGTGCTCTAGGAGGATTCTGGGTAACGAGAAGGTGGTAGCATCTTTAACAACTAGATTTTCAGGGAGAAAAGAATATAAACCAAAACAAAAGTCCTTCTCTACATCTGCCAATTCCCATGGTGTAAATACTCTGATTGAGTCTCACCTCAGGCCACTCCTGGAAAGAGGAGACCCAAAACAGCTCTAGTGAGCCATCCAGAGGTCTCTGGTGTATACTACTGATTCTGATTGTGTCTTTGTGGATATCCAAGGAGTGAGTCTGCAAACTACAAAGGAAGATGTGTGAGTGTGTATATGAGTGTGTGTGAGTGAGTGTGTATGTGTGAAAGAGAGAATATATGGTGTTGGGGTGTAAGTGTGTCTGAATGTGTGTATGTGTTTGCATAAATGTATGTTGAGTGTGTATATGTGTATGTGAGTGTGTGTATTGTGTGATAGCGTGTGTGTGTGTGAGTGTGTTTTTGCATGACAATGTGTGTGAGTGTATGTGATTGTATGTATTGTTTTCATAATCAAAGACTAAGGCCCAGAACAGTAAATATGAAACACCAGAAATTATTTTTAAATATTCTTGAACAAAATCTGAAAAACAAATACAAACTAGTCAAGTGCCTAATAAAATAAAATATAATATCGGTGTACACTGTGATGTCTGCAAATCGGCTGACTTTTAAGGTCTAGAAGGCTGTTTGCCTGTAAATTAGGAACACCAAAGTTACAGATCATTATGACCTTACAGATCATTCAACCAACTCGGTTTAAGGCAGGAGAACACTTTAAGACACTGCCAGCTCAGGCATCCAGGAGTCTCTACACTGTTGGCTTATATCCCCTCACAGCACTTGGCCCAATACAGTTCTTTTTGTTCCTGGTGTCCTCCAGGGCCATGTACTATTCGTGGAGATGCTAGCCCACAAACTGGTAGCAAGCCAAAAACAATTGATATCTCACTTCAAAACAAATGTTGCTAGGTTTTAAATCAGTCTCCTCCTGCCTTGTGAATTTCGAGCCTCATGTCTCTGTAAACTTGTGTGTGCTTGTACAACAGCCCCCATCTGCCCTTTCTCTTCAGCCTAACCCATGTCTCTGCCACAGCAGGAGGCTTATTCTTTCTAGTTAACGAATGTAGACATCTGCTCTGTAAGGTTATAGGAGCCTTTTTGTTAAGGCCAACCATCATTTCTACAAAGGTCACAGACAAACTTCCCATGTTTGAGTGTTTGTGCCATGGGAAGAAAAGTATAAAATGCCTTCTCCCATGAGGAATGGGCCAAATCCGTGAAGGACTTTGGCAAGAGATGGGATTGGTGCCTCACAGCACTGAGCAAACTCTCACTGCCAATGGTCTCTATCACTGATCCTAGAATGCTATCTTGGACTCAGAGTTTGTTGAACTTCCAGAATTTAGGATCTTGAAAGAGAGGGTTCCCCCTCAGAACTCTGAATGAAGAATGGATGAGCATTAGCTACACTACCATGGGGTCTTAGGCTGTGGGGACTGCAACAAAGTACTTTCTCAACAGTAGGAAAGTGTCAATCACTGATCTGTTCTGGAGATGAGGAAGTCCAAAGCACAAGTGTTGGTGAGTTTTCTGTCTGGAAATAGTCCTGCCCAGATGGTAGTCTCTCGACTAAGTCTGAGTTTACAAGACAAGCTTACCCCCAGGGGTACCTTTTGGGGGTAAAATGATCCCAACAACAGGACCCCCCACCTCAGTAGCCAGACCACCTCTCAGTATAGTCATCATGGTGAGTTAGAAGCATATCACCTGGGAAAGACACACACATTCAGACTATAGCAAGGTTGCATCACATAAAGATCTACAATTCTCCGGCATTCAATGACTTCCCACCAAATGACATAGGAAACATCTTAAATTATCAAAATAATCCAAAGCCACTACCACCTGTGATGCATGGAGAAATAGATATTTTATAAAAGAGTTTTGTTGATCTCCTTAATTCTAAGCATGAAGGGTTGATAACAAAGATTAAAAAAAAATTCTTAAGAAACAATTTACCACTGTGTTCCATTTGTCTAACTGAAACTTTGGCTACATTAATTTTTCCAGCATAGATGGTCTGTAAACCACTCATTCTACATTGAAAGAAAATTTCCTTGTGTATCTAATCTTTGCAACATCAAGGGAGTGCTTAGCTAAAATTCATTAAGTTTTATTAGGCTGAATAAAAATACAAGAATCATTTATAAATGCTAGGGATTCCTTGCCTTCCACTTTAATTTCTATATCATAAAGTTTATGATCATCATAGCCTCTTATGATTATAGATTTAGATATTTTATTCAATTAATGCTTTGACCCTTAATTTCTTTCTTATACTGTATTCATGTTTCTGTACCAGCCACATTTTAAATTTTGGCTTTTAAATATTCATCTGACATAACTTTCTTCTTTTCTCTCTTACTACATCTATGGAATTTAGTTTTATGTGTCATTTTAAACATAGGAAATGGCCTTGTATATACACAGAAGATAGGAAAACCCTCTACCACTGACCCACACTGCCTTTTCTATTCACATCAATAACTTGTCATCAGCCAATATGTAGATGCATTCTACAATTGTAACTGCTTTTCTATTTGAACTTGTGTGGACATTAGCATTGCATTTCCTAAAATCTACCTCTTTCATTCAATTTTTCGTACAATATATCTTGATTTTACTTTGCCCCCTCCAACTCCAAAACAAAATGAGATAAAAAGCCCACAAGCAAAACAAAGCAAAACCAAACAAAACTATGTGGAGTCCATTTGCTGTTTGCCAACTACTCCAACTGCTCTTGGACACGGGGCCTGCACTGTCGTGTGCTTGACTTACCCAGTGACACTTTATTGGAGACAATTGGTTTTCCCTTCCCAAGCAGGATATCAGTTGCAAATCTTCTAGGTAAAGAGTGGGTGTCAGTGTTCACTTCCATTTGACAATGCTGGGATTCTGTCTGGTTTGACTCTGCAGATCCCATGCACACTGCCACACCTGCAGTCTGTGAGTTCACATGGGCATCCAAACCGTTGTATCGAAGAGACACTTCTACCCTGGGGTCACACACCCAGGCTCTTAAAACCTTTCTGCCTCCATTTCCACATAGCTCCCTGAGCTTTGAGGACTTTGATGAAGTCATCCCATTTAGGATCAAGCGCTCCAAAGTCTCAAACTATCTGCACACGGCTCAATGGTGGGTCTCTGCGTTGACTCAAGCCACTGTGAGAATAAGCTTCTCCAATGAGGGCTGAACATGCAACTGCTCTATGGGTCTAGCAGAGCGTCTTTAGGACTCATTTTACTGCAATGTTCATTTAGCATAGCAAGAGTATTAGGTTTGCCCTACAACAATGACCCAATCTTGGGTCCTTGGCCACTTTAGTCGTATCTACTATAGGTTCTATCTCATGCAGTGAGCTTTAAATCCATTCAGAAAGTGGCTGGTTACTGCTATAATTGCATCACTAGTCACTATTGTGCCAGGATGTCCTGTTGCTGTTGTAGGTCACAGGGTTTGTAGTTGGCGGATATTGATGATCACTTACACTTTTTTTAATTACACATTCCCTTTACTCTTGATGAAGCACATATTATTGTTATTATTATTATTATTATACTATTAATTCATGTGTTTGCAAGGAAGAGAGCAGGAGAGAGAGAGAGAGAGAGAGAGAGAGAGAGAGAGAGAGAGAGAGAGAGAGAGAGAGAGAATTGGAAATGCTGAGCACACACATGCCACCACATGAGCGTGGTGGTCAGAGGATAACCTTCAGAAGTTGTGTTTTCTTCTTCCACTGTAGGTGCCAGGGACCAAACTCAGCTTGGCATCTTTATATAACAAGCACCTTTAGCCACAGAGCCATCTCTCCAAGCTTCTGATAAGATACAACTCTCACTGAAGACTATCTAGGGGCAACATTTTGCACTTTCAGTTCATTCTGAAAATATTTTCAGTTTCACTCAGTCTCAAAATATAGTTTAGAGGGATATAAAGCTCAAGGCTTGGAGTTACTTCATCAGTATTTTGGAGTTTTCATTATGTTGTCTGCCCTCTATTATTGGTGAAAAATATCTGACTACTATATCTTTGCCAATATTTTTATTCCTATTAGACGCCATGTGTTTTGTTGTTGTTATTTCTGACATTCTAAATTTTTACACTGATACGTCATGTCACAGATTTAATCCCTACCTTCATTAGCACCAGAAAGGTGCTTTCATCCACTCTGTCTAAAATTCTCTTTCGTGTTTTATTCTGCATGCTGCATTCTGAGGTAATTCTTTAGCAACGTTCTTCAACTCGTAGGTGTTTCTTTTACGCTCAACCTATTGTTGTTTTCCTCCTTTCAAACATTAGTGACACTTTACTTTCCAATGTTCATACTGATTTTTTTGCCGTGTCTACATGTTTTTGTTGTATTTCATGTTTTGGCTTCAGGATTTCAGTCTTTGGAACACTGCATGAACAGTTATGTTGGTATGACCTAAACATGCCTATGGCGGTGCATTTCTAAAACTGATAGAATGTTTTGAACTCTAGAATATTTTAACTCATCTGCCCTTTCATTTTGGCATCAGGTGTCAAACTCTGTTGTTTGGGTTTGTTTGTTTGTTTGTTTGTTTGTTTTCCCTTCCTATGAGCTCTAATCTTCCCCACTTAGACACTAGGTTAAGAAACACACTCTTCCACAGGCCTGACGCACACGGCGGGATTATAATGTTATTGAGCGCTCTGTCCAGTAATCATTGTGGGGTTGCTTTCCTGTCAATGAGAGATATGTACCTCGCTGTGCCTCTGCTGCACACACATCTTCTATGATCTACGCATTTCTATCAACTGTTACTTGCCAGTTGAAATTTTTCAGAACCTTGTCTCCAAAGGGATGGGTTAATACTACACAGCCCCAGCCTTGTTCACTGATCCTGACTCAAGCCCCCATCTCTAGTGGGAGGCTCTGGTCTCCATTATCCTGATGACCCCAGGTTATACTGCCCCACACTGTGACCTGTCTGACATCATCAGTTGCATTGCTGCTCCACATCTGGTCTAGAAAAATGTTTATATTACACTTCATGGTAATTGTGGTTCTTTCATTATTCTGCCTGTGACTCATGGCTCATAGTTTCTATTGTGTGAAGAGACACCATGAGATGGCGACTCTTATAAAGGAAAATATAACTGGAGGTAGCACACAGTTCAGAGGCTTAGTCCATTATTAGCGTGGAGGGAAGCATGGGTCTATGCAGGCAGACGTGACGCTGGAGAGGTAGCTAAAATCTCTACATCTGCATTGGCAGGCAGCAGGAAGAGAAAGACCCACTGGGCCTGGCTTGAGCATCTGAGGCCTCAAAGCCCACCCCCGGTGACACACCTACTGCAACAAGGCCACACCTCCTACTATGCCACTCCCTATGGCCAAGCATTCAATACATGAGCCTTTCACGTGGGGTCCATTCCTATGATGACCACCGTGCCTTGTGTATCCACTGTTCTGCCCATTTACTACAATAAAGCTAAGCGCTGCGTAAGAGCTGCGCACCTTACCTCATTGAATTGTTCTGAATCCTCATTTTAAGGAGTAGCCTTTTTATATCATAAGTGTTCTGGTAAGGGAAGATTAAAATCCAGGTTTGTCTGGCTACAAAGCCCAAAGCCTTGATCTCGATATGCTAAACATGAGGTAAGGAATCACTTCTGGCCACCTGTAACCGCTGGTGTTGTGATCTGCAGAACCAACAAGGGAGGGTGGACAGGAAATCTATGGTGCTGGCTGTTAGGTGCTGGCTGCTAGTTGGAATTTTGCTACTGCTGGCCGCGGTGACCATGGGAAGCCCCTCAAGGAACCAACCTTGTCTTTCTATCTCTTATAAAGTAAGATGAGCAAAAATTTCTACTTAGGAAGATTAAAAAAACGTATCTAAAATATCATTCTAGAAGAAGATTGTGCATGTGCATACATATTTATACACACGTAGTACGATCTCAAGCTTCCTTCCCCATCCTGGAAGCAGGAGGCATAATAAGTGAAGCTTTTATTATTTCTCCAGACTATGTCACCTTCCACATGCCCACGCTGCAGCCTCGCTATTCCTCTCCCGACTCCTGAAGCCTCATGAGATCTTAGTAGGGTTTATCCTTGTCAGTTTGACATTTCCTTTCCATCTTTAATTTTGGCGATTTCACTGTTGCACTCTCCCAATTCAAATAAGTTGGAAAACTATTAAATAATCTCTTAATATGTCTCCCATCTGGAGAAGCGATCTTTTCTTCCACTTTTGGTTTCTCATTAAGGCAATTCTTTATTTATAGCAAAACAAATTACCCCCCTCCACTTCACGCCTTAACTGGTGACGAATGTGTTGGCTACTTGACAGCTTTTTTTTTTCTTCTTTCCCAAACAAGTGAGAACATCCTCACATGGTAGGCAACGTTCAGAGGTGACCCCATGAACCCATCCATACCCACTAGTCACCTGAGGAAGCCAAATACTTAACCAGTACTCATGAGTGTTAACCTTCTCATCGTGCTGTGAAAACGACGTGTCAGTCTCAAGAGAAGACAGCGATGGTTTTCATCAGATCTAGGGTAGCAGTTCCTATACAGTGCTTGGCACGTAGTAGGTTTCTCATGATTAGAAATTGTCCTATTGAGTGCAGAGCTCAAAGACCTTTATTCGCAACAGATGTCTGAAAAAGCATGTGGACCACACAAATGACACCCCCGTGAGGCACACAACTTCCTTTCTCACTTACTGTGCTGCTGGCGTGAACAGGACAGAGCCACCGTTCTGAAGCTGCCCATGGTGCAGACTCTCTGTAAACCCCGACTGAGATGCAAGCTTTACTTTCCATGTACACGGAGGTCCTTCTTAAGTCCCGGAAGTTTTTACAAGGAGAGCGCTCAGATCCTAAGGAATGATGGTGAATGGGATCAGAATCCTCCAGAAGCATCCATTTTACATCCCAGGACAATCTCTTACAGTAAGCGAGCCATTTTTATGACTCATTGGTGGTTGGAACGTGCTGCCTGTCCAAATGAACGGTCTTACTTCATCTGGGGGCGATACTCATTTAGAATGGTTTTCTTACCTATTGACAATTATATATATATATATATATGTATATGTATATATATGTATATGTATACATATGTGTATATATACATATGTGTATATATACATATACATGTGTACATATATGCATATATATACATATGTGTATATATGTATATATATACACATATATAATGTGTATATATGTATATATACACATATATAATGTATATGTACATATATGTAAATAGGTAAATAGATAATAGATGGATTATAGATAGATAGATAGATAGATAGATAGATAGATAGATAGATAGATAGATAAATAGATTGATCCTAAAACTCTATGGGTACAAGACTATGTAATCTCAACATAAATATAACGTTCAGGAAATCTCTGGCCTGAGTTTGGTAATAAAAGTGTGTGTGTGTGTGTGTGTGTGTGTGTGTGTGTGCATGAAGAGTTCTCTTCCCAGTACAAATGAGCTGCCTCACTGTGTACTGAATTTGCACTATCAGCTTCAATAAAACAGCAGTGTACTCTAATTTTCAATGTTGATAGGCAATGATTCAACACAGACTCTAACAAACACATAAGTTCCATTTTTCACAGAGCCATGGCCCCTTTCCTCTTAAATGTGCTGACTGTGCATTTCCAGACATTCATGCAGGTTACTGTTATCGCTACAGGAGAAAGAATTCTGTCTTCCTCGAGGAGAGGGGATGTGGCCGTGGCTGCTGTTCCCAGAGCTGCCTGTTTGTTTGGTTAGTGGTAAGTCTCTCTCTCTGAGTCACATCTTCCCAGAACACAAAACCCAAATCTCCTTTTCTTTTTTAAGCGGGAGACTGACATTCTCATAGAACATTTCATAATAATCTGTTCAAACGGCATATTGAAAATACATGAAATGTATATGAAAAGGTTGTTGAGAACTACAGATATGATAAGCCCTAAGCTAATAAGGCTCAATAAAGAGCCAGGAGAGCTCCTGGCATCAAAATTCAGGCTCTAGCCAGGATGCGGTCCCTTCCTCTCACTAATACACCACTAGGATTTCTATTTTCAAGATCTGCCTGGGGAGCTATCTTTAATATCAGATTGCTTAAAACCTCTTTTCTTTAAAGAAAAAAATAAATCCCACTTAAGTTAAAATGGGTTGTGGGAAATGAGTAGTATAAAATGTAAAAATCCAATGGTTAATATCTGTTGTGGAAGCCATTTCTATCCTGAGCACGAAACAATAGCAAGACTCCCAATGACTTCTCATAGGACTAACAGTGTCTGTATATCACTTACTGACACTTTTCAAATGTCTATGATGTTTCCAGTGGTTATCCGGTCATGCACAAGGGTATTTTCTTTGGGAAACTAAATTCAAGTTTTCGTTATCTCTGACTCTGTTATCTCTGATGTCACCACAGGTAGGAATTTTGTAAAATTAAGTGAAAAGCCTTCTGGGATTGATGTGCAGTCTTGGTTATGTTCTGTCCTTCTAGTAAAGATCCAAACAACAATAAGATAAAAGATGCAGCTTCCCAGTTAAATATTACCCTCAGCTGAGTGCCAGCACCCTCCCTTACTAGACTGTACTAAAACAAGTCCTCCACTGCTGCTTCCCATCCACAACCCCCTGCAAACCTCTAAGAGTCATAATCCAGATGTCACTGTGGCTTGGGTACTCTCAAAAAACTGTCTGATATTGAGTTAAATTACTTTTAGGAGCCTAATTTTAAGAGACCTGTGGGGATTAGAGATGGATCAGACTAAAATCCTTCTCTGTAAGGTCTGTACGGCTTTATCAGAAGGTGCTGTACAAGTTTGTCATGGGAGGAATTCCCACCAATAGTCCTCACCTGTGACATATGAACCACAGTGACCAGCATGGAAAGACGTCCCTAAGGGTATGGCGGCGTATTCATATCTTGGTGGTAACTGAGAGTGGTCCAACTGGACTTAAAAACAGCTCAACACGAGGAAAATCATGCCTGGTTCTAGAAACCTACCCAACTTCCCGGGACTGATTAGGTTCTGGATATTAGAGGACAGTCTGCTACTGCCACATTGCTCTTACATCACCATAACGTTCTACTACATTCTAAATACATATCCTTATAGCCACAGACACTTGTGGTTCTTGCTACTCATCCAAGAAGTTTCTCTTTGTGATAGAAAGAGACCAATACAAGAATTATCTAATAATAGCCACTCAAAAGTAAAGAACAACCGTTGTGGCACGCTTAGACTCAATAGACACATCTACAACATGACTCCCACACCCAAGGTTCAGAGAACATGGTGGAAGAGGGTTTGGAAAGGCTATAGAAGCCAGAAGACAAGGAAGGCCACTGTGAGACTGTGTGACTGTGCCTCCTAGAAATGACAGTGACAGGACACAAAAGTGGAACTCAAAATATGCAACCAAAAGACTCATAAGGAGATAAGTCCAAACAAGTCAAACTGAGACAAAAAGTCAACAAAAATACTATTGAGTTTTTTTTTTCTTGGCCAACTACTACTGGGTATGGGACCTGCCCTGAAGCATGGTTATATAGTCAGTTAAACTCCATAGGAGAAAACTCATTTTTCCTTTGCTTCTTGGCATCAATTGTAGATGGCTTTTGGTGAGGGGTGGAACCTCACGTCTACTTCCTTTGCTCAAAGCTCAGGTCCTTTCATCTCTGAACCTGTGTGGGCCTTGTTTGAGCCACCACAGTCTCTGTGAGCTCAGGTGTGAGTCTGTCTGATTGTGTCTGAAAGACTGTTATCCTTGTCATCATCCATCACTTCCGGCTCGTACAGTCTTTCTAATTTCTCCTCTGCGTAGATTCCTGAGCCCTTGCGGGAGAGGTGCTGGTGAAGAAATTCTATTGAGGTGTGAGTGCTCCAAAGTTTCTCCCTCTCTCCATGTACATTGTCTACTTGTGGGTTTCTGTATCAATTCTCATCTACAACAAGAAGCTTCTCTGATTATGACTGAGAAAGGCATTGACTCATGGGTATAGCAGAGTATTATTAAGAATCACTTAACTGATAAGTTCATTTAACATAATCATAACGGTTTGGTTTTCCCTAGGCCTGTGGCCCGTCTCACAGCCTTTGCTACTTTAGCAATGTCAGGTATGGGTTCCATCTTGTGGAGTCCTTAGTCACTCCCACAGTGTTTGTGCCACCGCTACTGAACCAGCAGACCATGCAGATAGGCGTCACTGTAGGATTGCAGGATTCGTAGTTGAATCGATGATTGCCCTTCTCCTCTGGTAGCCATGTAGTACGTGAATGTTAGTCAGTAGCAGTGGAGCAACTAGTTAAGCACCAGCTTGACTTCTCCGTGTTCAATACGATATGAAAGTGATGTCATCACCATTAGAGCCTTACTGTCACTTCATGGAGAGTAATCAATAGCCTGTCAATAGCTATGAAATTTGTGGGTTTCCATGAGGCCCCTTTAGCCAATGTCTCAACCAATGGAACCAATTCCTGGCACTAACGGTTTTACTTGGTAACGTCTAACTGGGTCATTGTCTCCCTATTATATGGTGACTCAGATACATTTCTTTTAAAAAAAATAAAAATACATATTTAAAAAGAAACCTGTAAGTTCTTAAAGGGTTTCAAGTTCAGGGTCGTGTCTCTATCTCTTATCTTTCTCAACAGGTGTAAAATGTATCCTGCATCACAAGGATCTTGCTCTGTCCTACCCTGGCTCCATTCATTGTGATCACCGTCAAGATGAAAAACACAGAATACAGTACAGAAGGGAGTAAGGGTTCAGTATGGAGTAAAGCTAAGTACTCTCAAGGGGTGAACGTGGGCAATAGCCAACAGGCTCCCCAGCCTACATTTTAGGTAGTCTTTTCCTAACTTTATGTTTCTCTATAACATCCTTCACTGAAGGTTATTTTCTTAGCATGGTGATTGACAGGCCTGTAGGGATTAGCTCTTATGAAAGAGACAACCATATGTCTTTGTTCTTTCCCTAAAAATATCTGAAAAGCCAGTAAATAATCTTATGGCCTTCCACACAGCACACAACATCATGACTGTAACTCAGGGATAGAGAAACACTCAGATCTTATTATTTTGGCCAGCAGTCAAAGTCCCAAAGCTTTGGTTCTTGGCTTTACTTTTTATTAATGAGTGAAGTCTATTCCCATTCACCTTCAAGTCTGTCAGTATCTAATGGTCCCTCAACTTACACACACCACATCCAACCAAGCAAAGCTATCTATATTACAGTCTGATGCATCATTAGGAAAGCCTGTATATTAAGTGTGTGTTTATAGGTACATTAAGAGGCTCACATATACTTTCCTGCCCCTGAATATGCTTTTGCCTACTCTTTCCCTGTCCTCTCCTCTCAAAGGGTTCTCTCCACCTTCCTTCTTCATTTCCATTTCACATGCTTCCTGGACTGACCTCACAATTCCTCCCCCTAACTCCTACTTCACAATAGAAAGTTCTTCACTCCCGAGGTCCTGCTTGGCGATCTACAAGCAATAGTGTTGAGTTCCAGAGATCCTCTTTCTCCTAGGAAGATGCTGTGGGTATGCAGGCCGTTTACCCATTATTCAATATCCATTTCTCCTTTTGTCTTTTTAATCATCTTTTCACATTACTGTCTTTCTTGATTTACATAAGAAACCAGGTCACTTGTATAGTTTATGGGAACACAGTCTCACACCCTACTGTCATAACGAATGCATGCATTGGTTCATCACATGGGATTGCGAGCAAATAATCCTCCCCTCTTAGAACTTGGCTGGTAGGTGAGCTACCTCTACTGGGCTGATGGTCGTTTCCCCTTTTCGTAGATCCTGCTTGTGTAACCAGGAGGTTTTCTAAGTCTTGAAAAACAAGTGTAGCTTAGGGAAGCTTAGAAAAATTGGTCCGTTCATATTTCAGGAATAAAGAAATACTATTTATCAATGCTTGGGACTATGTTATGTATATACATCAGGACAACCTGCAATTCACTATATCATTTTGAGAAATGCTCAAGAAGGTATATTGAATTATTATCTCAAGATGTACTGGTTTTTTTTGTGTCAAAAATCATAAATCTAAAAATCATAAAGAGGTCCTATTGAATGCTTATTCACTTTCATAATGGAATTAATATTTTTTAATAAGCCAAAGCTTTGATGGACCATGTTAATTGAGGAACAAATTATCAAAATCTATTGTTAGCTTAACAACCCTTTCAACATGCATACAGATTTTGTGAACTACCATACTACCTGATGGGCTGTCTACACTCTGAAGACGGGATTGTTAGGGAAGATCTCTCTAAGGAGACACCTGAGTGAAGACATGAAGATCCAGTAATCAGAGGAATAGAGAATGTCAGTGCTTGAAGGACACAGTAGGATTGACCATCCCGAGGAGAAGAAGAGAGACACATACCTGGGATTAATGAATGAACAAGACTCAGCACTCCAGAGTCTGATGCAGACTCAAACACTGCAGTTTTGAACAGGTGTCATACCGAAGTATCATACACCAGAAGGTCCATAAACAGAAGCTATTTCTTAAATTCTGGAGGCCGAAATCTGGACACTACCATGGTTAGATTTTTGTGAGGGCTTCAGTCCTGGTTTGTAGCTCTCTCTGACATTTTATAAGCAAAAGAGTCTATTCCCACTTATGTGGCATTATCCTTGTGACCTAACCGTGAATGCCCCATCTCCAAAGATCATCCCGCTTTAGATTTCCACGTATGAAATTTGGGGCAGACAAAAGCATTCAGTTCATGACAGAAGTGATAATATATGCCTATAATCCCTCACATGGTAGGCAGAGGTAGGTAGAAGAATGATTATATGAGGTTAGACTTGGCTATACAGACAGACCCCGTTTCTAAAAATTTTAAAAAGAATTGGGGTTAGAAGGCTGAACTTGACTGCAAGTTATGCAAACCATAGGACTTAAACAGAAAAAGGACATGATCCTGATTTGAATGTTTACAAGATCACTCTGGCTGCTGTGAAATGGAAGGCCGCAAGGGAGAAGAACATGGAGATCTACCCAAAGGTTGCTTCCCTGACTAGCTGGGAGATAACTGGGGTTTGGGAAACTGAGAGTACAGAGAGGCAAAATGGGAATTGAAAGCCCACGTGTGACTCTAGGACGACATGGGCACTGAACATGAACTCTTGTTTGTTCCTGAATGGTGAGAATTATACATGTATACAGACATAAAGGCAGTGCATACGGATTCCATTAACAGGGGAGTGGATGTATGTAGGGGAGAGCTCTGTAGCAGACAACATACTGCGGCCTCCCCTCCACCCCTACCACCTTCTCCAGTGTGCCACACGGATCTTCCATCCAACCTTTCCTCCCAACACCCGTTGCTTTATTTCAGTCACCAATTCCAGCAGACATTCCCTGAGAACCTGCAGACCACACAGGTCAGGGACGTGGGTTGCCTAACTACAGGTCTTCACTGCTCTCTTGGCTATCTGGCTTCCATCTCAGAGGTAAAAACCTGCTGTAAGCCTCCCCTTCTCTGTCCCCATTTCCACCATATCACCCAGATCTTCTCCTGGAACCTTCCTCCCCACTCATCCTGTCTTCAGAGCCTCAACTCTCTCAGGTTTCCTCTGGGAACCCACCAGCCAAGCCTGACAGAGAAGCAGGTAGGCCATCAAGGCAGCTAGGCAAGCTCCTGATCTTATCTGTCCTCTCCTCCATACCCACAGCTCTGTACTAGACCACGTGTGGCAGAAACCAACAAACATCTGATTTGACTTAAGGTCTACTCCAGAAGATAGAACGTATACCTGACCCTACCTGGGTGACTAAGTAACCAAGACTAGATAGCCCAGATACCTAGGATAAAACAAAATCTACAGCTCCAAAAACTAAAAAGCATATAAAATTATTTCTAATGACATGCTGTTAATACTCAAAGATCAATACCTTGCTCAACAATCATCAGAGAAGCGTCCTCCTGCATCAGACGGGAACAAATGCAGACACCACAGCTCGATATTATGCAGAAAGTGTGAGACCTTGGAATAATGTGCTCTAAAAGAGGTTCTTCATCAAAACCTTCCCCCCCGGACTAAGGGAAGCCAGCAGAAGGTGAGGCAGGAAGAGGGTAAGAGCACAGAGAAGATGGATGACACCCAGTCAAAAACCCCCCTAAATCAACATGGTTCATACACATATGAACTTACGGAGTGTGGTCATATCCGCAGGGCCTGCGTGCTCTGCCGAGATTGAACTCCTAGAGCTAAAATCAGCCATCACACCCCAGTCCCTAGCCCAGAAGCTACCTCCAGTTGAAAACCATTTGTGAATGAAAATTCGGATTTCTCCAGGGAAGTCTCATTGGAGAAACGAACTACTTTTAAGGGTGGGCTGCACTCCTAAGAGTAGATGGCCAACAGCAAATCAGCTCAACACTGTGTTTGAAGGCGCCCCTCTCATGCTGCCATAACACGGCTCTCCTTCCTTTTTAAAAAAAAATTTTTATTATTTTTCATTTTATTTATGTATTTTTCAACTCTCTTTTTTACCCCTTAGGTCCTTTGTATATATGCTATGGCTTCCAGTTTGATGTCTTTATGGGATTCCTGAATGTGCACATGACCAGGTCTCTATCTCTTGTGCCTTCCTTTGGTCTCTTCTCCTTCTGTGTCTTTTGTCAAATTTCAGTGGGTTAGTTTTTGTCCTATCTTATTATATTTTATATTCCAAAAGAAGCCACTTGGCTTTCTAACAAGAGAGAAAGGGTGTGGATCCAAACAGAAAGGGAGGTGTGGAGGACCTGGGAGGGGCAACTGTCATCAGGATATAGTATGTGAAGAAAAAAATCAATTGTCACTAAAAAAAAAAAAATTGGGGGGAAGACTAATATAGAGCCCCCCCCAATTAATCCAGAAACAGTACATTCTAATCATAATTCATGCAGAACAGCTTTGAATCAGGTATGGAGAGTGTGGTCGACCTGACTCAGAGTCTACAGAGGATGTCTCAGGTAGTAGGGAAGGGAACACTTTACACAAAGGGCTTGAGCTTCCTCGGATTTCAGCATCGAAAGGGGTCCTGCCTCAGACTCATCTCTGGAGAGTAACTGTGTTTATTAAAATTTACTACAAAAGGAAGCTCTTGGTAAATAATAATAATATAATAACAACAACAACAACAACTCCTGTTGGCTTCATGGGCAGCCTTGTCTGGTGGAAACAACCCCCACACAGTAAGGCACCTTTTCTGATACTTTCTAAGACATCGCCAACCCCAACCGAGGTCTCGTTTGAAATGCAAACACACGTGTACAAGACGGCTATCATCTCTACCTGGGTGATCAAAGGCCAGATAAGGCCAGAGCAAGAGAAATGAGCTTACTAACGACTTGTTTCCCTTAGCTCCTGTGCCCTACAGGAAAGGCTCCCTGACTGTGGATTCCCCAAGGAACAGATAACCAGGGAACAGATCCCCAGATGAGCATCTCCCTCTCAAGGACCGTGGGTCCCTCCTGAAAAGCGCTGCTTTAAAGCATGGTGGTAGGGCGTGGGGCATAGCTCAGAAACAGAGCGCTTGTCTAGAACGCAAACGTCCTGGATTTCATCTCCGGAGCTGCAGGAAATAAATTTCGTGAAATAAATAACGGTCTGCATTCCACGTGGCAAGAGGCGCATTCACTCACTCCCTGCCATCATTAAGCGAAGTTTCCCAAGGATCACATGAGCTATTTTCATCTGCAGAATATTGGAGGTAATTCTTTCACACTGGTGCCTGATGAGGCTTAATTACTTAATGCTTACGGGGTGGTTAAAAATGAAAAATGAAAAATGTTTAAATGTCAACTGTGCTTCTGTCTAATTGTATTGTAAGCACTTAGCTCTGACACTTGCTGAGAAGCCCTCTTTCAGTAGACAGCTATTCTCTCATGGGACTTCAGAAAAGCAGCGTTGGCTTTCCCAGCTGCTGTCAACACTCGATCACTTCCCACCCTCTCCAGGAGAAATATGAGTCAGGTCCTCCAGAGGGATCCTTCAGAATCTTCCCCAAAATCACGTCAGATAGCCACTTTTATATGAAGATACAGATGCCCAGAGAAATGCCAGACCCTCTGGTCCAACAGAGAGGAAACCTTTCCTGTCTTACCTTTTGAGCACTGGCCCACTTTGAACTTTAACTGCATTTGGTAGACGTCTCTCTTAAATGTAGAGCACACTCCCCTCCGTGCAGGGAGGTTTTTGAGTATAAATTACCTTTCCCACAAGTCAGGGCCATGATTCAAACAAAGAGCGATGAATGCACTTGGGTGTAAACGAGCTATTTCTGCAGCGCTGCCTCCTGCCTTCATCAGTCACCACACAGGGTGGCCTGCTTCTGCTGCCCTTGCTTAGTTTCCCATCTTTTCTCTCAGACAAGCTTTATTTGTCATATCAGAGCCGGTGTGATTCTCCTTTCAATAACTGTTATTTATTTTTAATCTCCCACAGCTTTGATGGCTAGTTTTAAAATGTGCTTGAACTGGGAGAAGGGGGATCTGGGAGAGGGGAGGAGGGGGATCTGGGAGAGGGGAGGAGGGAGATCAGGGAGAGGGGAGGAGGGAGATCTGGGAGAGGGGAGGAGGGGGGGAGGAGGGGGATCTGGGAGAGAGGAGGAGCGGGGGAGGGGGGAGATCTGGGAGAGGGGAGGAGGGGGATCAGGGAGAGGGGATCTGGGAGAGGGGAGGAGGGGGATCTGGGAGAGAGGAGGAGGGAGATCTGGGAGAGGGGAGGAGGGGGATCTGGGAGGGGAGGAGGGGGGATCTGGGAGAGGGGAGGAGGGAGATCAGGGGAGAGGGAGGAGGGAGATCTGGGAGAGAGGAGGAGGGAGATCTGGGAGAGAGGAGGGGGATCTGGGAGAGGGGAGGAGGGGGATCTGGGAGGGGGGAGGAGGGGGATCTGGGAGAGGGGAGGAGGGAGATCTGGGAGAGAGGAGGAGGGAGATCTGGGAGAGAGGAGGGGGATCTGGGAGAGGGGAAGAGGGGGGGATCTGGGAGAGGGAGGAGGGAGATCAGGGGAGAGGGGAGGAGGGAGATCTGGGAGAGAGGAGGAGGGAGATCTGGGAGAGAGGAGGGGATCTGGGAGAGGGGAGGAGGGGGATCTGGGAGAGGGGAGGAGGGGGATCTGGGAGAGGGGAGGAGGGGGATCAGGGAGAGGGGAGGAGGGGGATCTGGGAGAGAGGAGGAGGGAGATCTGGGGAGAGGAGGAGGGAGATCTGGGAGAGAGGAGGGGATCTGGGAGAGGGGAGGAGGGGGATCTGGGAGAGGGGAGGAGGGAGATCTGGGAGATCTGGGAGAGGGAGGAGGATGATCTGGGAGAGGGGAGAAGCCAATTATTTGAGTGAGGGTCTTGACTTTCACAATCTCAACCAGAAGCAGGAAGGCTTCAGATAACCCTCATTCCTACTCTTGGGGTGGAAATGAAACTAAGAGGCATTCATCTCTCTTTGCCACTCTCACTGTCTTCACCTTATTACAGCAACAACGCCCACCTGCTCCTCAGCTTGGAACTCAAGCACACCATCCTTCTGACCTAGAAGTTGTAAATCTGAAATAGGTTCCACAAAGTGTGGTCAAGGCACTGTCCACTTGGTTGGTGGCTTCTTGCTGCTCCATGGGGGCCTTGCCCACTCCTGGAATTCTCTGCTTCCTTTATTCGTGGCATCTCTCAAGCCACAGTAGAGTGACTTCAAAACTCTGTTGAGGCCAACACTCTACTTTGGTTATCACTTGCCTGTCCCTTTGACTCATTAAAGGCCCCCTTGTAATGACTCTGGGCATGTCTACACAATCTAGGATATTTTCCACAGGGATCTGCCCTATATGGTAACATGTGCTCAGGTGCAGGGGGCTTAGGATTTGGTGGACAGGACCCCTGTTTGGTTACAACTGAAAACACTTAAAGAAACTGAAATATTTCTCTCATGTTTAAGTCAGGATATAGGAAGTCACTTACCTACATTGCCCATCAATATACCAGAATTCATATACATTTCCTGTCAATTTTGGAACACACATGCACTTCCTTTTAGAGTGCAGGGACATATATATATATATATATATATATATATATATATATATTTCTGACAGAATGTAGACTTTGAGGACTCTATCATCCATGATACCCAGAAAGGACCATTCAGTGAGGCTTGTCTGTATACTCTAGAGTCCACTGAGCTCAAGGATCTTGGAAGTTCTGGCCTAATTCCTTTTTCTTTAATATGTCAGCTGAGGAGAGGTGCTTGTCTCATACATTAAAAGTGTATGTGGCTTTCTGTTTCTGTTCTACCTATCCGAAGTACAGAGAATGTGCATGGCTATGTTAATAATATGTGACTGTTAGCAACATCCTTCTAAGGGTTAGATAACTTTATAAGGAATATTTCTCATTTCCTCTGAAAGGGGGTCAGAGCAATCAAATGACACAACCTACATCTCCTTTCTCACTCAACAGTACACTGTGTGCTAGGAAAGTACAGGTGAACAGAGACGTGAGGCACTTGGTGGTCTACTTGGAAGTCAGGGGACAGGTTTCAATAAGCAAGAACCGAGAAAATAAAATGGCTGAACATTGTCATCAGAACCATGAAATAGATGAAGAGCTCCTGGATTGACAATTAACCAGACTTCAAGAAAGGCCTGAGAATTGTCACTGTTGTCTGAAAGACTGAGGGGCAACTGTGTGAGGAGCCATACAGCTTGCTTAAAATAGTTCTAGGGAATAAATAAAAAAAATCTCAAGATAGGAAGGGATGATAGCATGAAAGAATAGCTGGAAGACATGTTTGGTATGAGAATGGCAGGGCCCAGGACCAGGAGAGACATATTCCAATTTAGTCAGGGGAACGATAGGAAGAGATTGCCATTTGTCCAAGGCCATCATGGCTTCTGTCCTGAGATCACCTTGGATGAGAACTAGAGCAGAAACAGGAAAGTCACGGAGGGAGCAAAACAGTCTCCAAGGCAAGAGGAACACTGAGAAGACCTGAAGGGGCCTGTCCAAGAGCATGGTGTGACGGTGCAACTGACAAAAGGCTCATGGGCTTTGTGTGGTAAAGAGGAAAACCGAAGGATTCGGAGTGGGTTTGAATAACTGTGCAGACAGGGTATCAAGAAGGGCAAGACTAGAGAAGAACATATTTGTAGAAGAAAGCTAGCAGTTCTCCTTTGGATAATTATTATTAAGATATCTCTTAGGCAAGTAAGTTTGGATATCAAGTATATGCTTGAGCACAGAATCTAACAGGAAGAAAACAAATGCAACATTAAACTTGCTACACACTACATGCTACATGTTATATGCTACATGCTATACTCTACACGCTATACACTATACAATACAGAAGACATACAATTCATACTCCATACTACACACTACACACTATAGACAATATACAATATACTACATACTACACAGTACATGGTACACACTATACACTACATGCTATACACTACAGACTACATAGTACATACTGTAGACTACATGCTATATGCTATACAATAGACACTATAAACTACACATTACATATTATACACTACATGCTACACTCTATACACTACACAGTACACACTATATACTACATGATACACAATACATGTTACATACTACACAATATATGCTACATACCACACGCTACATGCTGCTCAGCTCACTCCGTCCAGAGGCATACTCCCAATGCAGAACACTTCCTCACATCTGTACCCTAATTCTTGGGATACCAAGTGTTTGCTTGCTGATGGAGAGGAGCATGTGATGGAGAGTCTTTAGTGCACATTCACCAGAACTGCTAAATTCTGAACTGTTTTGGAGAGTTTAGATGTCCTTAAGATGTGACCAGCACCAAGTGCAGAGACAACATACAAAAGCTTGCTTAATAGTTTCTTTTAATTAGGTTATTTTCGGGAAACCCTTGTGACACAGGAGCTCTTGGTACAGTCCAAGATGAGCTTATCATCCCTGTCTCTACTTCCTATGAACTTATTATTATGAAGGCAAGATGAGATTAGTAAATGCAGAGTCTAATTTTCCTTGACATGAAGAAACATAGCTCACACGTATGCAACATGGGCCAGCATGTCTCAGACCTCAATGTTCTGCAAATCTCTGGAGAGCCCGTGACAACACAAAGTCCTACCCAGACAGTCAGGTAGAACTTGAGAAGGTGCGTGTCTAACAGACTCTACAATATTGCTGTTGCTGCTGGTTCATGAATGACTCTGAGTAGTGAGGGAGAATACTTAAACTGCTACCCTTCTTCTGAATGGGCAGCCTTTCGGGAAACAGTAGTAAAGACAAAAGGGTCCCACAGACATTGCCTTCTCCTGTGGAATCTCACAGTGATTAATTTATAATACAGCGCTGAATACTCATTACCAAATGTGAATTACCAGCCCATGCCTATAGGCTCATTTTCCAAACAAAACCAAGGACAACATTCGGCATATCTTTGTAACCTGCTCTGAAACCCCATTTTTATCCATCGTACAATGTAATCATCTAAGGGAGCTGGGAGGTACCTAATGGAAGAGTGACTGACTGACTATCAATGCAAGGCCCTGGGTTCGATCTCATCACTTAAACAAACCATAAACTGCTGAAGAAATATGTGTCGGTTGACTACCAATAATTTTTCTTAATGGGGATAGTGGACCAAGGAGCATTAGTTATACGCCTATGCAAATGACAATGTGGCTTTTGCCACAAAGCTTACAGTTTAAGCCAGATAGGTTTACAGCCACACTTCATGCAATAAAGAGATAAAGTCAGTGTGGCTATGTCAATATCTGGGTTAATTGCATAATGGGATTCTGCTAAAGTTCGGTAATTGAATAAAGAAGTATTACAGAGCACCTGGACCCCTTGCTGCTTCTGAATTACAAAGGATTATGTAAAACTGTATGTATCCGTAACAAAAACAAATTAAACAATAATCACGAATATTATCCAAAATAATAAAGTAACAGTGAGTAGCTGCTCGGTGTGAGTTATCCAGAACATTTTAGCGATTGTTCTTTAAATAATTGCTCCATCGGATGAATGCTTCTCTGCCTTTCAGCTTGCGTGGCAGCGTGATATTATATTTCCTTGTCTGGAATTCACTCACAGCTGAACACTTCGTTCAGATACCCCAGCAATGAAAAGAGCATTTAGTTATGTAGGAAAACAACCTCTGTGTGGCTGCCACTTGGAATTTAGTAGTGAATTACACGCTGCAATTGAAACAAGTCCTTTGTGTGAATGACCGCCTCCTCTCCAGGGGCCATCACACCCCCTCTAGGCTCCCGAGGAACACAGTTCTGGCCATAGAATTCTGAGGATGGGCAGCTGTGGTTGCTACAATGTTGCTGCAAATAGTGATCGGGCCTCAGGTTCAGCAGAGGGGAAGAATCAAAGCAGAGTTCTTACTACCCGGCAGTGATACCCTTTACTAACAACCTGCCAAAGGGGTAGTCTATGCTTAGTGGAGAGTTGGGATCAGGTAGACATTCACACAGAGGCAGAACCTAATTCCAGGAATTCCGTAGTCCAACCATAGGTAGCTCCCACTTGTTCACATTGTGAACCAACTCCCAGAGTATGCTTACATTAAAAAGCTTTCAAAGATATCTCTCAAATGAATGTGCTAATAAGTGGATGGGTGATCTAATGGGCTGCTTGTTGGGAGCACAGGCGTGTACATGGTTAGCTTCCTGTTAAGAATTCACTTTCTACAAAGTTACAATTTTGGATCTATCTCTATGCCACAGGTAATGTACTATCTTGTGGATTCTCTGCTTTACCTATTTTAATGTTTACTATCAGCTCCAAGGGGCGTCCTATTGTCCACTGAGGAAGGTGCAGAGAGATGGATACATTGTAATCCACCGGCCCCGTAAAACTCTAAACCACCCTCCACCCCCAAAACACGCATTCACACCTTTTATAATAGTTAGAAATGTCCTGGGTATAGGACTTAAGAAAGAAAAGCACCCAGCAATTTTCTTCTGTGCCATATGTCCAGAGTGATAGCAAAAGCAATTCCCAGTGTGTTGTTTGACCGTTCTGCCTTTCTTCATGGTTCCCTTAAAATCTGAGTCCAAGGAAGAGGCACGGAAGGAGTGTTGAGAGGTCAGATAGACAAGTCAAAAGGAGGGAACACTTCTGGGTTAGATTCCAGTTTCCATGAGGACAGACAAGTGGAAATTTTTTTATATAAGGAAGTTTCAAATAGTGAAAACCCATGAAAGGCAGCTGAACCGAGGGCTGAGACAAAAGAGACAAGACATTTTCAGTGCAGTCAGCCTCCAAACGGCATTGCAGCACCCAAAGCTATTCAATAACAATGAATGTGACTCTGATCACAGGTTTATAAACCACAGAGCTCTGTGCTCCGGGACTTACTCAACATGCAACTTGAGAAGGGACAAGTGGGCTTCAGGCATGTCAAGGCTTGGAGAACAGAAACTGGGGACATGAAGCTGTCAGCAGAACCCCAGCATCCCAAGAGATTTGACAGCACACAAACCAAAATTCTCATCCTTGAAACGTCTGTTCAGGGCTCACTACCACACACCTTCCAAATGCTGAGGCCAAGCACATTCTATGGGACCGCTGCTAGACTCCCAGTCTACCCCTGGCCCCTCATTGTTGAATGAGATTATCTCCACACCACGGTAGTTCACTGCAGTGATCTGAAGAGGGATTTAACTGCAGCAGTGTGGGGCAGCAGATCTGTGTCACCAGCCAACCTGGGCATTGGCAGACACTTTTGGAAAAAATCCAGAGGGTAAATACTTAAGAGTCTGGGTGCCATCCCAGAGGAGAAATTGACCATACTCTTTGGTAATTACATAACAAGAAAGGCAAAAACTAATTCCACTATGGTTTTACTGATTAAATACAAACTAAAACACTGCATATTGTCCTTGGAAAGTCAGTCTATGCTGAGAAGAATTAAACCCTGGGTTGGGGGTGGGGGGGTAATATTTCACTTCACTGGGGTTCTGCATTAGGGCTATTATGGGATGGGTTTGTCCTCACCAGTAACATCCACGAAAGCCTACAGGCTATAGCAAATAGCAAACACAAATGTGGATTGGTCGCTCTGGCAGACCTGGGAACTGAAACACATGTAATAAAGATGACTCCCAGTATACCAAATCAGAAAGTCTGGGTATGCAGCCACCAACTTATGTCTTAGCCAGCCTGCCAGCCTTTCTGTTTTAGAGGAACATTTAAGTGCTTTGGAGAACTACTGGTTTCCGTTGCACAGCATTGTTTTGATTATTCTGGGTTTCTTGTTTTTCCCACATGAAGTTGAGTTGTACTAAAGAGCAATAGTAATAAAAACTGCATGGTATTGGTATGGATCAAAGGAATCGGATCGAAGACCCAGAAGTAAACCTGCACAGCTATAGACACATGATTTTTGACAAACAAGGCCAAACCATACAATGGAAGAAAGAAAGCCATCCTCAACAAATGGTGCTTGGCTATGTCTGCTTGTAGAAGAATGCAAATAGATCCATATTTATCACCTTGCAAAAGAACTCAAGTCCAAGTGGATCAAAGACATCAACATAAAACCAGATATATTAAATCTAATAGAACAGAAGATGAAGAATAACATTGAGTGCATTGGTACAAGAGACAACTTCCTGAACAGAACATCAATAGCTCAGGCCCTAAGATCAACAATTGATAAATGAGACCTCATGAAACTGAAAAGGTTCTTCTGTAAGGCAAAGGATATCAATCCATCAACAGGACAAAACAGCAGCCTACAGAATGGAAAGAGATCGTCCCCAACCCTATATCCAATAGAGGACTAATATCCAAAATATATAAAGAACTCAAGAGATTAAGACACAAGAAACCCAAATAGCCCAATTAAAAATGGGGAACAGAACTAAACAGAGAAATCTCAATAGGGGAATCTCTAATGGATGAGAAGTATTTAAAGAAATGATCAACATCCTTAGTCATCAGGACACTGAAATCAAAAGGACTCTGAAATTCCACCTTATGCCCATCAGAATGGTTAGGATCAAAAACTCACCAGATAGCACATGCTGGAGAGGATGTGGAGCATGGGGAAACACTCCTCCATTGTCGGTGGGAAGGTGAGTTTGTAGAAGCACTCTAGAAATCAAATTTGTGATTGTTCTGAAAATCGGGAATAGTTTTACCTCAAGGCCCAGCTATACCATTCCTGGACATATACCCCAAAAAATTACCCATAATACTGCAAGGACACTTGCTCAACTACATTCATGGCAATGTTATTTGTAATAGCCAGAAATTGGGAGCAACACATATGTCTCCCAACCAAAGAATGGATAAAGAAAATATGGTTCATTTACTCAGTTATTAAAAACAAGGGCGACACGAAATTTGCAAACAAATGGATGGAACTAGAAAAAATCATCCTGACCGAGGTAACCCAGATCCGAAAGCACATGCATGGTATGTACCCACTTATCAGGGAATATTAGCTGTAGAATACAGGATACCCATGCTACCATCCACAGATCCAAAAAGCTAATAACAAGAAGGGCAAAAGTCTTACTGAGAAGGGAAATTTAAGTAGTCATTGGAGGCTTATGGAGGGACAAAACTGACTGGGAGTGGGGACAGGGAGGGAACAGGATGGGGGATCTGGATAGGGAGAGACAGGGACAGATGGCCTGGAGAGTGAATGGAGGGTGGTAGTGGGGCATCTCTAGGATGTGCCAGAGACCTGGGATGGGGGGAGTTCCAGGGAGTCTATGTGGGTGACTCTGAGACTCCTAGCAGTGGGGAATATGGATCATGAAGTGGCCACTTCCTACAGTCAGGCAGGATTCCTAAGGGAGGAATAAGGACACCAATCTACCCACAAAACCTTTAACCCAAAATTCGTCCTGCCTACAAGAAGTGCGGGGACAAAGATGGAGCAGAGACCATCAATAACTAGTCCAACCTGAGACGTATCCTATGGGCAAGCACCAATCTATGACACAATTAATGATTCTCTGTTAAGCTTGCAGACAGGAGCCTGGCATAACTGTCCTCTAAGAGCCTCTACGCAGCAGCTGACCAAAACAAATGCACAGACCCACAGCCAAACCATAGACTAAGCTCAATAGGGAAGCCTTATGGAAGAGTTGTGGGAAAGACTGAAGAACCTAGAGGGTAGAGGGACTCCACAGGAAGATCAATAGACTCAACTAAACTGGACCCTTGGGGACTCCCAGAAACTGAACCATCAATCAAAGAGCATATATGGGCTAGACTTTGACACCCCACACACATGTGTAGCAGATGTGCAACTTGGTCTTCATACAGGTCCCCCAACAACTGAAGCAGGGACTTTCTGACTATGTTGACTGCCTGTGGATCCTGTTTCCCTAACTGGGCTTATCTGTCTGGCCTCAGTGGGAGAGGATGCGCCTAGTCCTGCAGTACCTGAGGTACCAGGGTAGCTTGGTACCCAGAGGAAAACTCTCCCTTCTCAGAGGAGGGAGAGCTGAGATCAGGATGTAAACTGAATAATTAATGGGGGAAAAAAAGAACTACTAGTCTAAAGGATCAGAGATGGCCCCACCCACCCTGCTGTTACCATGGCAAGGGCCAATCCCTGCATTTAGTCCTGATGTTAATCCAATGAGCTTGAGTAGCCGTTCACCCCCCATGATGCTAGGAACTTAAATCAAGGACCTCAACACTTGATAAGCAAGTGTTCTTCCATTGAACTGTACCCCATCTCTGCTGCCCCGTAGTTCTAAGATAGATGTAGAAGGTTTGCGAAATTCATTTGAGAAACATGACCCATCTAGTCACATTTGTTCTGAGATTTTTAGACAAAAAAAAAAAAAAAGAGGAAATCCCCCCGTGGGAAGTAAGACAGCTGAACCTGATGGAGAGCAGCTATGGGGCTAAGCTCTCAGATGCTGGGTTCAGCAGGGCCACCTGGAGCTCTCTAATGGAAGCTGTGGCTTCTCACTTCTGAATTGCTACCTGAAATCCTCTGGCTATCGAAGGATAAATGGAGCTACCGCACAGGAGCTGTTTCCTGATCGAATGGGCGGTCTTGGTGCCATAATCATTTCATACAGTTTATAAGTAACATTTCTGTAGTAAGCGCAAGAAGTGCAGAGGCTGGCCTCTGGTCGATTCCTACTCTGGCCCAACTCTTTCTGAAACGTTCTCAGCATCTCCAGGGGTCCAATGGAGATAATCTATCCAGTCTCATTTGGGGGAACTGTGCTGAGAATCAACTGTAAGTTTGCGATGGCCTCTGCGGTGGACGAATGCTGAAAATTATTATTAAGCATCACTGTCCTAACAGGCTGACAGGCTGATGTTTATGCTGACAAACGGAGTGGAGAGAACCTCTTATTCATGCAGCATCTCCCCTGGGGCTAAATAGACTGTGTTTCTGTCCATCTGGCACCTTTAAGCATACTGATGATGATTTTTGCTAAAAATTCACGTAACTCTTTAGATACACTGGATGGTAAGGCTCTGCAGACATTTTAAATATGATCCCACTGGCCTGGTCGCACTGTCTAAAATTCAGAATGTTGGGGCTCTTAGAGGTTACGTAACAGGGATAGGGAGCTGGGCGTGTCCACTGGCGGGATGCGGGAGTCATCCAGAAGCATCTTGAGTCTCTTAGTAAGATGGACTACTTGACCCAACTAGCTGGGTAAACCCTAGGAAGTCTGAATGACCCACACCCAGGTGCACAAGAATGCAAACTTTAGAATTATGATGTAAACCCCCAGCCCCCCCCCCAAAAATCCTACTGCTATTAAATGGTGTCTAAGACCAGGAGCTCAATGTGCTTTGTCCGCCGGGGTACCCCAGCATCTCGTTTCTCCATGAGAATCCTGGTCAGAGCCAGAGAGCTAACATTTACGTTTCAGAACAAAGACCCAGCACCCAAGTCCACAGTGTTCAAGGGAAGACTGGGGAAAGTAATTTTGGAAGAAGATGAAAGTGAAAGTGGGAGATTTGGTGTCTTAGTCAGGGTTCCTATTGCTGGGACAAAAGGCGAGGATCAAGATGCAAGATAGGGGGAAATGGGTTTCTTTGGCTTACTTCCAAGTCATTGGAGAAAGTCAAGACAGGAACTCAAGCAGGGGGTGAAGCCTGAACGCAAAGAGCTGATGCAGAGGCCATGAAGGAGTACTGCCTTCTGGCTCGCTACTCTTGCTTTGCTCAGCCTGCTCTCTTATAGAACCCAGAACCACGGGCCCAAGGATGGCCCCACCCACAATGGGCAGGGCCCTCCCCCAAGAAGCACTAATTGAGAAAATGTCTTACAGCTGCATCTCACGGAGGCATTTTCTCAACTGAAGCTCCTTCCTCTCTGATGACTCTAAGTTGTCTCATGTTGCCTCGCAAAAACAGCCAAAACAGTTAGGAAACACGTTCCTGGGGCAAATATTCTGTCCTGAGTCTACTCCGCAAAGCCCGGAAGTGAGAGGGCAACTTCTTCCAACTGCACAGAAACAGAAAGGAACATTAAGCATTTTGAAGAATAAAACCACAGGGAGCCATAGACCGCTACTCCAAGAGGCTCATTTGGTTGGTTGGTCCAAGCAGGATCTTGCTGTGCAGCTCAGGCTGGCTTCCAAATTATGACCTCTTGTTGAGGCTTCCTGGTTGCTGAGACTGAAGATGCGTACCACCGTGCCCAGCATAAAATTCAGGCTTTTAAAAAGAAAGTCTTTTACATAGGTTTGCTGGGACTCAAGAGCAAAGGCTCTCTAAATGGCCCCTGTCCTCCCGTCTCCTTGTCTTCATTCCCCCTCAAAATCATTTTTTTCCCCAAGTGAGCCACAGAAACAACAACCCTCTTCCTCTTCCCTGGGACCAGCCATAAAACATACAATATAGCCCTTAACTTCCTTTCACCTCATGTGTAAAAGCTACCTATAAAGCCACTCTCTGCCCTGCCCGGTTTGTTTGATTGTAGGTCCTCAGAGACCCATTCATTCTAGGGGGCGTCCTAACCTAACCCACAGGTGTGCTGGAGAAAAGCTATAACTGGGGGCACAGAAGGATGAGGATGGCCCTTTCTGAGTTTCTAGTTTAGATATTGAAAGCATTTTTTTTAAATATTAAAGATAACAGCCTTTTGTTGTCTCTACTAGCAATTTGCTGTTGTGTTTTACTTTGGGGGGTCATTAACTGGAGTATTAAAGTGATAATGCAGTTACAACGTCCTTTATGACTTTGATCTTGCTTTACCAGGGGGAAATCATCTTGCTGCCCCGAGGTCTGGTATTATTCATCTGCATGTACTTTGGGTTTTTTTTTTTAAGTTGTATAATAATTTTGCTTCACAATGTTCAATGTATCCAAAAAGCAGATCTAGAATGTAGTGTTCGTTGACTGAAGAACAGGGATCTGACTTCCTTCTCTGTTGTCTTCTTATGTTTTTTCTTTATGTTTCAGTATTAGCTAGGATGACTTTGAATTTATAGTTCTCCTGCCTCAGTCTCCCAAGTGCGATAGATTATAGGCCTGGGTCACCGTGCTTGGACATAACATCTAACTGAAAGTTACTGACAGAAGCCACGTAGAGGAATAAGGCTTTGTTCAGACTCACCCTTTCAGAGATGTAGCCCAGCAGGGGGAAGGGGACATAGAGCTGAGGTCTTGGGAATGTTTGGGAACAAGAACCATTTGGATCAGAAAGCAAAAGCAGTTTTAGCCTTTTGAGACTCAGCTCTCGAGGTTTGTATCTACCAACGAGGGACCGAAAGTCCCATGGCATACCAAAACAGCACAAGCAGTTGGGGACCAAGGGTTTAAACACATGAGCTTGTGGAGGAACAGTTCACACTCAAGCCAGTGTACCTCCCTCCATATTCTATATTTTAGTATAAATTTACACATAAATTTTAGTATAGTCTGTGTTTCACCAGGTAATCATTTATCTCAGACAACCTTTATAAATCGTATGCACATAATTTCATGTATTTGGGGG
The DNA here is from genome assembly GCF_011064425.1 of Rattus rattus. NCBI lineage: Eukaryota > Metazoa > Chordata > Mammalia > Rodentia > Muridae > Rattus > Rattus rattus. The sequence goes on from NC_046157.1 coordinate 178,443,292, forward strand.
GTCTTAGCTGAGCTTTTCGATATTCAAATTTTTCATCTTAGAACACGAGTATTAAGAAAATGAAGGAATGTGAGCTGTAGTTAGAAGGTGGGGCCACCTTTATGATCTGAAAGGTTCCCTGAGAGGGAGTTTTTGGACTCACACGAACCTTAGGTTCTACTCAACTCCTCAAGCCCCCATCCCTAAGTGCTAGGAGGCAAGGGCATGGTAAGGTATGGTAGGTGTGGTAAGGCATGGGCCTGTGCAGTCTTTGCTGGATATAGCACAGCAGGAGACATCAGTAAGCCTCCTCTCAGAAATCAGCAAGATTCAGTAGCGCCATAAGACTTCCAGTTACAATGTGTCCAGTCTCTAATCCTTGCAGATTTCTCAGCTGCTGAATTTACATTGTGAATGTTTGTGGCCTGTGAGACTGATCGCAAAACCCTAAAAACTGTGGCTGCATTTGTTTGGCCCCAGCGAGAAAGTCATACCCAAGAAGAAACATCCGATTCTGGACCTTCCTTTCAAAGAAGGATTCTCAGAAGGGGAGGAAAGCAGAGAGCTTGCATGGACCAGAAGAGAAGGAGAGCTGTGGCTGTGTATGTTTGTAACCTGAAGCACAGGAAGAACAGCTTCCTTCCAGAGACACAGGACACCTAGACTCCTCCAGACTACAGGCTGCAGGTAGGAGGAGACTTGAAATCCTACAAAATTCTTTTATTCCTTACCTTATAATGTTAGAGATTGAGTCTATGACTTTGCATGTACTACACTTCTTGTCCTTTGAAGATTCTGCAACCATGTGTTAAGATGGATGAAAAATTAGAAAGGCTAAGAAATGAACACAGAAACGCCATGAGCGTTTCTGAATTCAATGTGAGTGTGTTACCTGGCTCAGAAAAACGAAATCTGTGGGATACTTTGTATCTCCAAGTAGATTCAAAGAGGGTTGAGCCCGGAGCCTTTTCTCTATTTTAAAACAGTGCAGGCCCCCAGGTGCTTGTCCCTCTGTGGCTAGCAAGATCTTAAATGTAAATAATCAAGAGAGGAATTCCCCAGGTGATCCTGAGAGCCTGCGTGCTCGCTAATGATCAGCAGAAGGGAGTAAACAGTGATCTGATGTGTGGCAACAGAAGGAGATGCTGCAGATGCACGTAAGGCCTGGAAATGGTGGCAAAGGATTGGTTTGAATGCAGAAAATGTGCTGGGGGCAGGAAAGGGCCTTCCAGCTGGAGAAAATGCCGACAAACACCTCTGGGGTATTGTCTGGAGGAACAAGCGAGTTAATGATCTAAAGAAACCTGAAAAGCAGCAAGGCTTAAGTAGACCAGGACATCAGAGTAGACGGAAGCAGAGGGAGCTGCCACAAGACCACTAAGGTGGAAGTGAAGAGGGAAAAGCAAAACGATGACCAACGACATAGACGCCCACCCGCTTAACCTTACCCCTAATAGCTTAGACTGTGATTTTAAAATTATATTCTTGAAACATTGCTGGTGTTTTATAACTAGGTCAAAGCGTCCCATGGCTCAGATAGAAGGATTGTGTTCTTTTCTGATTTGTAGGGGCATGTAGACAATAATTCATCGTCACAACATTCTCTTCCTTAAGGAACTGTTATATAACCCAGGGGTCCTTGCCTTTCTCTGTGTGACCGACCACTCACTGATTTGTGATTATCTCAGCTTTCTGTCACTAAGATAAATACTTGATATGATGGATTGTCTTTGCTTGGCCCAGGGAGTGGCACTATTAGGTGTAGCTTTGCTGGTGAAGTGTAGGTGTGTCACTGTGAGTGTGGGCTTAAGACCCTCATGCTAGCTGCCTGGAAGCCAGTCTTCCCCTAGCAGCCTTCAGACGTAGATATAGAACTCTCAACTCTGCCTGCACCATACCTGCCTAGATGCTGCCATGTTCCCTCCTTTAAGACAATAGACTGAACCTCTGAACCTGTAAGCCAGCCCTGACTAAATGTTGTCTGTTATAAGACTTGCCTTGGTCATGGTGTCTGTTTACAGCAGCAAAACCCTTAACTAAGACACCTGACATAACTTTTAAAGATTTTTAAGAGTTGATGAAGTTGATAAGGGTTTGCCTGAGCTCACTGTCTGAGAGGTTTCAGTCCATGTTTGTGAGGTATTGTTGCTCTCAGCCTGTGGTGGCATGTTTCGGGGAATCATTTGGTGAGCTCATGGTCAGATGCAGGAAAGAAGAACAGTAAGGGACTGGGTACTGGGTCCTTCCTTCTCTCTAGGATGGAATATCCCTAACTATGCTCCTCTTCTTAAAAATCCAACCACCTCCTAGCCGTTCCCCAGAACGACAAAGAAGACTTTCTCACAGGGACCTTTGAGAAACACTAAGCCAAGATACAGCTGACCCAACACAAAACCATACAAGAATAAATCATATGCTGTGAAACGTGTCACCTGCAGAGAAATTTCAGTGATCTCTATTCCAAGTGATGGAAAGTCCCAGAACAGACCAAACCCAAACCCGATAGCTTCTCAGTGCTTGAGGACATTGTGAAAACTTTTTACTATGTCTTGTATAAATCCATGTTTCTGAGAAGTAGGAGAGGTGGCCCAAGGAACATTGCACAAATGATCTGTGCTTAATTCCTGCAGTTCCCACACCTACAAGAATATGAAGGCTCGGAAGACAGGGGTGAACCTTTGGAAGAGATCTTCCCACATCATTCAATGCCAACTATTAAATATCATGCATTTATTTAAATAGTGCATTAATATGTATAGAGTTCAAAAGAGTCAATCAACAAGCATGCCCTTGGGTGGATTTTTCTTCAGGAACAAAGCGAGAATGAAATTATCCAGTCTGACCCAACTTACTCTACCCTTTAAATGCATGGAACTTTTCCAAGTCTCCATCTCTCCAGTGGGGTGAAAAGATCAGCCAGGATAAAGCCACCTACTTCCCTTAGAGGCACATGTACTTAACACCCCTGTCTTAGGTAAAACCCCTGTTAGGGTTTTATTGCTGTGAAGAAACATCATGACAAAGGCAACTCTTATTAGGACAACATTTCATTGGGGCTGGCTCACAGGTTCAGAGATTCAGTCCATTATCATCAAGGCAGGCATGGTGCAGGAGGAGCTGAGAGTTCTACATCTTCATCTGAAGGCTGCTAGGGCAAGACTGGCTTCCAGGCAGCTAGGACAAGGGTATTAAAGCCCACAACCACAGTGACACACGTACTCCAACAATGCCAAACCTCTAATAGTGCCACTCCCTGGGCCAAGCATATACAAACCACGGCAACCCCAGTGTCCCCACAGACCAGTAGAGATGGGGACAGAAAGTCAAGGAGCCAGCACTGACAACGGAGGCTTGGAGTCCTGGGACGTCCTCCAGGCTGAGGAGCACAGTGTCTTGACTTCAAGCTGACTGGTGGTCCTCACAGTTCAGCTGTGACACTCTGCAATTCCTTCCAGTCTTTCACTGTTGTAAAGATGGAGTAGTGTGTCATCCCAGTTTTCATTCCTCTAGAATAAGCCTTTAAACAGACACCAGTTCTGATGAGAAATCTTTTTTGCAGTAACCTCTGTAACTTAAGATCTTTCTTGATTCCTCTCCCCTGCACACTGGGTCACATGGCGTACTTAAATAGGAAAAACTGTAATTTCCCTGACCAAACACAGCAAAAACTGAAGCCATAACACTGATTGGTATCAAATTTCCAGAATTGGTATCAAATTTCCAGAATTTATCATTTTACTCTGGCTGCATTAATATTAATGTCATCAAAGTCAGACACTGTGCGATATTGGGAGGAATCTGAGAGAAATCTGAGACAGAGACACTGGGTCAGGCAAATGTGTTAAACTCTTTGTAATTTACATATGTTCTCAGCCCTCCTCTCCCTCTCTTCCTTCTTCTTTCCTCTCCTCTCCTGATCTCCCTCTGCCATAGGCAAACCCAGGTCCTCTTTGTAAAGATTTTGGGAAGTTCTACCCATCAGACGTATCTTAAAATATCTCTCCAGTTTTCTGCATATCATTTTCCAGTCTAGAACGCCAATGTCTTGCCACCATAGGAAGCTGTGTAATTACTTTGCTCGTCAAGAAGTGATGTTGGCGTCCATGTTCCAGTAAGAAATATGTGCAGGGCTCCTCCTACATAGTGATGCTTCAGTTAAAGGGAAGCCAGATCAGACTGTTGTCGCTAAGATTTTATACTCGAAAGCAAACTTGGTAGGAAAATGCTGAAAGGGAAAAAAAATCCATAAATACTAGTGTTACAGTGAACGCATGCACTTTAAGCATTTAACCTATCCTTTATGGTTCTAATATCAGATGAGGCCCACTGGGTAAAAGCACTCTATACTTCTTTACTGGTTTTTGTTTTTATGTGGATATCTTCTGATTACAATCTATAAGGGGGGAAGCCTTTTTTTTTTTTTATAACACTGACTCCAAGCCCATAGCAGGAGCCACCATGAGGTCGTCTGGAAGACATTCATTCGAACAAGTAGTTGGTACTTATGGTACACATAATAGTAACATATATATATATATATATATATATATATTATGGTTCTTCTGCTCCATGACGGTGAGCTCTAAACATTAAGACTCAATGGTCCCATGTTCGGGAGCAGCCAGTGATGGTTCTAACGCATGGTGAGGGCTCTAGAGACCCATCCCTTAGATTCCTAAATGGAAGGTGTCACATGATAGCTCCCTCTTGACCATGCTGTGTGATATGAGGAACCCTAACAGCTCAAAGAACAATTATGCCAGGAGTGGGAGGCACAGGGGACAGTGTAGATAAGGGAGCCCCTGAGGGCTGCCTGGGATTTGCTTAGAACTGGAAGGCAAATGAAGGAGGCTTTCTGCGTCTAGCTCTCCACTGCATGCACGGTAGCCTGTGTGGTACCACTCAGGCAGAACTGTCTGAGGACAATGGTCACCGTCAGATCCACCACTAACAGGCAGCCACTGAGACTTCCTCCATGATCTACAGTTTGTCTGAAGTCCCACATCAGTTATAGAGTTATCCCTTTTCCCCTCGAGTGGGTTATTAATTATCTTGATAGACCTTAATTATATGCTAATAGGACCATGCCCTCTAATTATTTTCTTGTCCAAGATCTTTTTTCAAATGTCTAATTTTTCATCCTCCAATTCTCAAAATATATGTCCTTAAGAAAGCTTTCTGCGAGTGTTCAGTCTAACTTATTTTCTCCTACTGACCACTCTGACCTCTCCCAAAGCTCTTCTAATTGGTTCATAAGACTGATCGGGATTCAGAATCCTCCCCTTCCTTTGCTCACCTGCGGAGGGTCTTGTTTGTTTGCTGTGCTCTTCGTGCTCTGCCCCGCCGTGATGATTAGAATACAGTGGGTGCCCAACAAATATTTCTCATGTGAACGACATAGGAGTCCCAGTGGTCGTGGAGAAACCACAGGAGCTACCAAAGTCCTCACTGGGTGAATCGAAGACCTGCCACCCAACCAGCAGCCTGGGGATCTGTTGGCCCCTTCTGAAGTCCTTTGTCTGTGTCTTCTGTTTCCTGCTGTGTACCCACAATCGCTCACATCACAATTAATGTTCTAAGGCTGGACATGGTGAGTCTCTGAGTCACGAGCGGCTCCAAGAAGGACGAGCTATCAATCTGCTCATCTGCTATGAATTATGCAAAATAGTATGAACATCAAGGTGGACATTAAGACACACGTTGGGGAGACAGGCCAACTCCGACTGTGGGTCTCTTCCTGACGGTTTCACTGAGGAAGCTCTTACTGCAGAGCTCTCACTGAGCTCAGCTTTGATCTGCTTTCAGGCCTGCCAGAGCACTCTAGCTCCCATTTCAAGTCTCAATTACTGTGAAAGGCACCGAATCTAGCTTTGATGGTGTTCATAGAAAATGGTAGAGAATTCGGGCAATTTGAGGAAAACTACATGAACAAAAATGAGCCTACTTGTTAGAGAAAACAACCCCTAGCAGATTTTTATGGCTCCGATGATACAAGTGAACCAGGTCAGAGACCAGGTAAAGGCAGTCCCTGACACCTGCCATCTTCAGGGGTCAAGGTGGGAGCCCTCCTGTGTGTGTGCTGAGGGCTGTGCTTTAGACTTTGCCCCGTTCTTCCCCTCAGTCCTAGTCTGGGTTTCAACTCTTTGCTTAGCTCTCAGAAGCACAAGAAGTGGCCTTGGCTGTGACCTTAACACGAGCATGAGGTTTACTTTGGTTTCAAAACTGAGTTCTTGAGAGTTATCGCTTGAGAGTTTTGCTTGCAGGACTCTGGGGAGTTGAAAGCTGAGGCAAGCTAGTCCCCCGATCACACAGCAGTGTTCTTCAGGGAAATGCTAGAACACAACACCATCAGTGCTAACTCCAGGAAACCCCAGGGCTCAGCAAAGCCCAGCTGTAGAAATGCTATCCTGGGGTTCTACAGTATGTTCTCTTCCTTGTCTCTTCTGTTCTCAGGGAAATCAAATGGACACTAATTCAGTGTTGCACTTAGTGTTTTCTGTTTTCTTGGGCTCTTTTTCTGATCTAGTCATGACAAATCTCAATGAAAAATAAGTTGAGATTGTCTTGAAGGTAAATTGCAAGGTGCCCACCTATACTTGGATTCCAGAAACAAGTTATTTAGATGTGTACTCTGGACACTGTGTGTTCCTTTTGTTGCTAACCCTGCTGCTTCCAGCTGTGTGCCCAGGTGTCAGTTTACTTTGCAATGAAGTTCTGTCTTGTTTCCTGTTGTCAGAGCATGAGAGGACAGAGAAGAAACAAGGGAGAGAAATGATGTTTTGTTTTCTCTAGCCAGGGTGATGAGTCCTTATTTCCTGGTATTATACCGTCTGCAGGCTTGACAGTCTATGACATCCCCAACCCCACAACTGGCAAAATGTTCCTTTGGCTCCTACAGATTTATAATTTGACTCGAGAATTCTATGGGTTTGAAATCTGGACTTGAGTAAACCAAAATTAAAGTGTCCAAGTTAATCATAGAATGAAGGAACCAATAATACAGAGTGTTTCCACCCTGCATAATGGATTCCTGGAGAATTTCTGCACATAGGTCAGGGAGACAGGAATGGTTTAGTCTCAGTGAGTCCCACATAGATCCTGGTAAGTGTGGATGGTACTGAGAGAGAGGGAGTTGAGATTGGAGATGTTAAAACCAATGTAGACTTAGCTAAGTTTAATCAGTGTTTACAACATGCTAAGCATGGACATATAACCAAGGAAATTTATTAAACCTCATCACAGTCATGTTATGAGGCAAGAATTAGTATCCTTATCACTGTTGTGGACGGGGAAGCTGAGGAAGGCAAGATTAAGTGATTTAGTCACTTAAATTCAGTAGTGGTTTAGTGGAAGAGGCTGGTTTCAGAACCCACACACTTCCCATAACAGGAATACTCTGGGAGAATGAGGGGTTCATGGAGCTGGGAGCTGCCAACCTTCCGGCTTGAGTAGGCCATCTTCTGTGATCAGACATCTGCTAACAAAGGAGGCCTGAATGTGTGCAGAGTGTAAGGCTAACCCCACATGGAGAAGTCCAGATGCACAGGCCAGCCAGCCAGACCCAGGCAGATCAAACGACCATACAATGAGTAGGTGACTGTATTACATAAGGCCTTTTATGAAGTTAAAACATAATTACATATTCCCTCTTCCATTTCCTCCCTCCAACCCATCTATCTCATTTATCCTTGCGCTCTCTCTCTCTCTCTCTCTCTCTCTCTCTCTCTCTCTCAAATTCACCATCTCTTTATTTCCATTGGTGATGTATATTCTTTTTCTTCCCCCTCCCCCCCAATTACATAAATACAACCTTCTCAATCTCTATGTTACCTGCATGTCTACGTTTGGGGGTCGACCACTAGGTATTGGATAACCAACTGGGGAGCTTTTCACTGGGAAGACTGATTCTTCTCAGTTAACATTTCTTAGTTGGCTGTGCTTTGTCTAGGGACACAGAGATAAATGATCTCATGGTCCTGGCCCCAACTGAAACATCTACAACACAACTCTTATACTCAGGGAACGTTGTGGAAGATGGGATGGGAGATTGAAAGAGTAAGCAGAGGAGAAAAGATTGCATCTCTAGAGATAAAGACCTTTCAAAAGAGTAAGTGGAAAGTTATGGGGTCAGAGCTTAGCAACTGTACTCAGCTAATCTCTTCCCTCTGTACCTAATTTCTCAAGATCCTCACATGCTCAAAGCACAGTGCTGACCATTTTAGGTCCTGAGACACCAATAGATTACATTATGCTGGACCCTCAGTCAACTGTAGCAAAACCAGTATCCTGAACCTCAGACATTAGTGGCCAGTGAAATTGGAACTGGGATGTGGCTTGATTTCCACAGAACTAGGAACTTTGTAATTGCTTCACAGAAACATGGTTAGAAAGGCCCTGAAAATCTTGGGTGATAATGTATTGCAGAGGTAATTAAAAAAAAAAAAAAACTCTACTGAAAACAGATGGGTGCTTGATTTCCTCTGATATCCTGAGCTGGAAACAAAGAAAATGATTGTTACAGAAGGCAGTTCAAAGCACCCGAGGAGCCCAGTTTGGAAGGGAGACTTTGAGCAACAAACCATAAATGCTACAGCCATCAGTGTAAGAAGCATCTAGCTGCATCCCACAGCTCCTGTGTATGACTAGTTTGCCTAGATAAAGATTCCTCTTCTCCTAACCCATGAATGGGTTTTTGAATGTTCACCTGGTGGCTATAATTTATGTGCAAAGTGAAACTATTAATGGTTTAATCTGCCCAAAAATCTTAATGTAGTTCTTTAATAGTATTCCTGTGTGTGTGTGTGTGTGTGTGTGTGTGTGTGTGTGTGTGTGTGTGTGTAGCCCTGTAGGACAGAGAGTAGAATTTGCCATTCTGTCCTTTGGCAGACAGCTCTGTAATGAAATGGGGCTTCGGATCCAGTCTTTGTACAGAACACCAGATCATTATCAGGGATCCAAGAAATGTAGGGACTCTGAGCCAAAGGGGCTTTAACAAACCACTGAAGGAGTTGGGTTACTTGCAATTGATTTCCGTAAAAGGAGACATTCCATCGTGGGGCAGGAAGCGTTTCCTCTGCCGTCTTTTGTTTTCTAACATTTGACGCTGAGATAAAATACACAGAAGGGGTTCAGGTAGAAACTCTAATCATAGCTGGGATCTGTGTGTCTTGAAAAAGATGTCAGAGGTCACCTTTCAAATACCCAGGTGATGGCCACCTTTAGGATTCATATCCCCTCCATCCCCTCCCATCTCCCAACTACCTCTAACCCCACCTCATTAATTATCATTGACCCTGTGTGGTTGGTTTCTTTATGGTTCTTCTGTGCAATGTATGCTCAAGATACTGTGTGCCTTTAGAAAAACCACGTGGCTACATCTGTGGGTACCAGAGTTATCCTGATGCACCCTTGAATAGTAAACAGCACCCACCACAATCACCACTAGAATACCCTTGCCTGGATGCCAAATTTTAGACAGCCTTGACTTTATTGCCTTTCTGCTCCTCTCTGCCTGAATCCTGGCCACATCATTTTAATAACTAATTGAAACCTGTCTAACTTTCTCAACACTCAGTGGGGAAATTCCATTTGAAAATTCTTTTCCTGTCATTCTACTATGTGCTTAATAGAGAACGAAGATAGGAAGATAGGAAATAAGATCTCTCTCTCTCTCTCTCTCTCTCTCTCTCTCTGTGTGTGTGTGTGTGTGTGTGTGTGTGTGTGTGTGTGTGTGAGTGTGTGTGTGTGTGTTCTTTTCTGCTTTTCAAATGACATAGGGAGTTTGAACAACCTCCCTACCCCCCACTTCTCTTTGAAGCTAACCCTGATCTGCCTAAGGGAGCATCTTCCAGCCCATCCTAACCTCAGATGAGACTCAGAGGCCCATGTCCCAGAGAGCCGCTGAGGTCCCTTAAGGCTGGTTACACAGCCCAGTTCTTCTCAAGTGTGATAGCATCTGACAGAGGGTTCTGTGAGTCCGGTAGTGGGTGGTGAGAGCGCCCAGCTTTGTGGGCCGGCTCTGACCCCGCCCTGGCTAGGTTCGCTGGGGGACAACTTACTGTGCTCTTAGGGGCATCCACGCTGCAAACACTCAAGTGTAGGTGGGGCAGGGGGCAAGGCTATGTGCACTGTAAAAAAAGAAAGAAAGAAAGAAAGAAAGAAAGAAAGAAAGAAAGAAAGAAAGAAAGAAAGCAAGCAAGCAGAGAGGAGGGCGCCGGGAGGGGACAGAGACCTGACGACTACTCCCTGGCTCCAGGGACAGCATCACTCAGATCCTGATGGGGGACTCCCTGGGAGGGGCTGGCTTTTCTTTGGATCTTCTTGGGCTTGGTGCTCAGACAGGTAGTTGGGAAAAAAAGAACCAAGCTGTCAGCTGAGGCTGAAGGCGGTTCAGCGGCGTCCAAAACCCTGCCTTTACACGATCGCGCCCCGACCTGGCTCAAGCACGCGGTTGCAGGTGTCATCTACCCTAGTGCCCCTCCCGGGAAGAGGGACAAGTCGCTTCCGAAGGGACGGGCGACAGGCTGGAGAGGCGGGGGAGGGATGGGGTGGAGGGGGCGGGGCGGGGGGCGGGTGCCCCCCTGAGAACCAAGCCGGGCCGGGTACCGACTGCCATCCTGCCGCAATTTCCCTGTGTCATGGCTCCGGTCTCTTAGCAACAGCCGCCAGTCCGGCCGCCCGGAGCAGCCGCCGCGGGCTCAACTCCACCCGGCGGAGCCCGGCGCGCCGCAGCCACACAAAAGAGGCGCAGGGCCGGGGAGCGCGCGGCCGCAGGGTCGGCAGTGAGCGCCGCAGGAGGGGACCGTGGCAGACGAGGAGGTGCGCCCGAGGGAAGAAGGGCTCCAGGCAGCGCGCGGGTAGCAGAGGACCTGACACTTCTTGGGAACTCTTGGAAATGGCTCCCGCCACCAAGCCCGAGGGGACTGCGAGCCCCTGGCGCAGGTTTGTCCCCGCCGGACTGTCCAGCCATTCTCGCGCCCGGGGCTCCGGGGCGCTGTCCCTGCGCTCCGCCGTCGGCTCGGGCTGAAAAGTTTCTCCATGGTTCTTTGTGTCTCCCGAGCTGCCCCGGTCTCCCTGGGTAAGTGAGCGATTATTGTTTGCTTAGAGTGCCTCCATTTTGAGCATTTCTGTCAATCCCCGGCCTCCGAGCGCCCTTCGCTAGCCCTCCTGTCCCTGAGCCCAGGCCCCTTGGCGGGTGTTCCGAGCCAGGTGTTCTCCTGGGCGTGCTACCAGGGCTGCGCTGCCCAGAAAAGGCGAGTTGGGGATTGCCTTCACTTCTCTCCAGCCAGTCCTCCCTCCAGAGGCGGACTCGCAGCTGCTGCACTCATGTGACTAGACCAAAGCAAGGGCAAGGGACTCGCGGCCCTGCGGGCCAGGGGCCGGGGGTCGAGGACCTGGGTTGGGTGCAGGGCACAGTATCGCTCACAACCTGGGGCCCTAAGTCTCTGATGGCAGGCTCTATCCATCATGAGCGGAGAACTTGAATCTCTCTCTTGGAAGCAGTTGTATTTTTAGACATCCCTCATTTGATTTCCCCATCCTCCATTCCTTAACCAAGGCAGGACTCGCGCCAGGCAGCCAGTTGAGAAGGCAGAGGAGACCCACTGCTAAGTTTGTTTTCCTTCCTTAGGTCTAAGGAAAGCCTCAAAGGGGGCTTTTCTGTGTCACCTGACCTTTGTCGGTATTCTGTGTCAGATCTCGATATGCTGCAAAGGAGTTCATCTTTCAAGAGAGATGGAAGAATAATAAACTAGGGAATAATTACTAGCTATTAAACTAATTTTAAATAGCTTCTGTAAACCATTGTTGAAATCTACTCCAACTTTCCTTATAATCTGCTGGATGTAAAGCTAGCTTGCAGAGGAGGAATCCTCCTCCAAGACATTCAGCTCCTGGGGGCATCTGATCAACAAACACCCAACAGAAAACGGCTTCCCTTCTCTCTTCAGAGAGCCAGCCTGACTACTGAAGCTGGCTTTGTTTCTAAAATGCCTTAAAGAGACCTTAAAGTCTCTTGAAACCAATCCAGACTTTAAGATTATTAAAGACACTGGAGCCCTCAGTTCAACTAAAGCAGCAGTGTTTATGTTGCAACCATGCAATAAGTGCAAACATGGGGGACAGTCTCCCGTGTGTGTTCGGTAAGAGGACCTTTTAAAAACCAGATTTTAAGAGTTTACAGATGTGCTCTCTCCGCGGACTCCTCCCTTCAACACTTAGGATTTCTTTACTGAATTCCAACCAAGTTCCAAAGAGATACCGATGTGCAGACAATACAAAAACCTGTCTGCCATTTGCTTGCCCATGTGGAGAAAAGATCATGCCCAGGTTGATATACTGAAGGAATCAAGGGGCATAGCTCTTCACTCGAGCGCCCATTAAAGGTGAAATTCTACCCAAATAACTTACATTTTCAAAGGATAATTTACTCTACTACATGGACTGTCTTGAAAGGGATAGATAGATAGATAGATAGATAGATAGATAGATAGATAGATAGATATCTCCAAAGGCCTGTGATGGCCATCTGTATCTTTAAGAGCAACATAATGGCCTTAATCTTTAGTTTCTCTGTTAAAGGAGGGAATGTGGAAAATGCACCGTGAGGACCCAGCAGGACTGAATTTTAACACTTGATAGATAGATAGATCCTACTTAGACTATATAATCAACAACCCAAAGAGTTCCCCAGAGCTAGGCCACTGTTGCTGCCTCCTCTCCCTCACCTCCCCCACCCCCACCACCTCCTGAGAAAGGATAGAGAGAACAGCTTTTATTTGTGGAAATGCCTTCCTATAAATCATCATTATGTAGGCTGCTTTACCTGGGTAATTGCCTAGTCATTTGAACACTTGGGTTCTATAGAATACTGTTGGTACATTAATAAAGGGTCAGAAAGCCATCTTGGCAGAGTTTTCTAATATTGTCATTTTTTTTCCCACACAAGAGAAAGGTATTTCTTGGGGAGATTCCAGAGGACTTCTCATCTCCCCTGATGAAATCTAGCACAAGAAACCTTTAAAGGGAGTTCCTCCAGGGGAGGAGAGAAAGCCAGAAGGAAAAGCTGGGTTACATAACAGTTACCTAAAAGGAAATATTCCATACCAAGAAGCTGTCCAGATGTTGCAAAGTGGAGATGAGGGGACAGGGAGAGGGTTCTGCTTGCCTAGTGCTCCGGGACTAGAGTAGACTAGAAGCAACTTTATGGAAAGATTTGTTGTTGGTATTGAAGTAGTACCTCTTAGATTTTCTGGGCAATGAACGGTATCAGTCATCTGAAGTCAGCCATCATGCCCGTGTGTGGCGTTTTGCTCTCATCCTGGGAGATGAATTCCTTTCTTTTTATACAGTAGTAACTTTCAGAAATGTTTGGTGACTCTGGGCCCCACTTGGGCAAATTCCCTGGCCTGGCACATGAGAGGCCCCTCCTTTAGGAAACTTTTCCATTGCAGTGAGAGGCAGGGGTGGGTTGTGGGGAAGGCTCAGACCAAGAAGGTCGTCAAACATTACTTTTGAATCCCCATAGCCACAGTATTTGCAAGTATGTCAGGACTTCCACTGACTGCCACTTGGGAAGCTTTCTAATGGAGAGCTTCTTGGGACCTGTGGGGGATTGGGTGGGGAGAGGGGAAAGCTTTTCTCAAACTGGTTCAAACCACCTTTTCCCTCCATAATGCAAACCCGTCTTCAGTCAGTGTACACAGATCTTGGCCTTGGGGTGGGGGTGGAGACACACCTGGAGTTCCATCCAGGGGCAGGGGCAATCCTGGCACGTGGGCTGTTGCAGCAAACCAAGCCCGCACCCTCTGACTGTGTTCCTCTGCTTTGCTGCAGGAGGAGGTGACCAAGCAGCTAGTGGGCAGCTGGCGCTCCCCCCACACAAGCTTCAGCTGCAGCCTACGGGCTGGCCTTCCATTCCACCAGTTCACCATGATCGCCACTGGTGGCCTACTGAGGATATCCGCGAGAAAGCAGGATCCTCTCCGGCCCCCTAGCCAGGTCCCTAAGCGCAAGAGGAAAGCCAAGAAGAGGCGTAAAAACGACGTGGTAGTGGTGAAAGGCAAGCTGAAGCTGTGCTCCATTTCGGGGCTCATTGCCCTTTGCGGGATCCTAGTGTTGTTGGTGGGCATAGCCATGGCTGTGGTGGGCTACTGGCCAAAAGCCAACGCAGCCAACAGAGGTGGGAGCAAGCAGTTCCTGCCTGTGGGCAGTATCCATCGCACTGGGGCGGCCAGCAACAGCAGCAGTGGCAGCAAAAACCCAGCCAAGAACCACTCTGGGACCCCAGGGGGTGTCAACTCCAGTTCTGTGGGCGGGCCCAGGAGTTCGCCTCCTGCAAGAACTGCCGCCACCTCTTCTTCTTCTTCTTCCTCTTCCTCCTCCTCCACATCGGTGGGCTTCTTCTTCCGAATCTTCTCAGGCTACTTGCACTCAGACAAGCTAAAGGTCTTTGGGCCCCTCATCATGGGTATAGGCATCTTCCTCTTCATTTGCGCCAACGCGGTGCTCCATGAGAACAGGGACAAGAAGACCAAGATCATCAACCTGCGGGACCTCTATTCCACTGTCATCGACGTGCACAGCCTCCGCGCCAAAGATCTGGCAGCAGCTGCTGCTGCGGCCGCCGCGGCGGCAGCTTCCTCCTCTGCTGCTGCCCCCGGTTCCGCGCCCCCCGGGGCAGCGCCGCTCAATGGCTTTCTCAACTACGTGCAATCCCGAGGCCTGGAGCTGAAGCCAGGCAGCTGCGCCGGCTCTGCGGACGCCTTCGGGGCTGCTGCAATGCTGGCCAGGGGCTCATGGCCCCACCCCGCTGGGCTGGGCGGAGGCGGCAGTGGGACTCGGGAGGCAGGGTCCCCGCCGGACTTGGCTTCGTCTCCGCGCTGTCCGCGGGAGCCCCCGAGTCTGACCGAGGCCGTGTATAGTATATACCGCGAGCGCTCCAGTGGGGCTGGCCGTCGCCGGACCACAGTTGCGGCGGTGGCTGCGGCCACTGCCACTGTCACCGCGGCTGCCAGCGGCGGCAGCAGCCCGGCGCCCTGCAGCCCAACCGGTAGTTGGGGGCGCCAGAGCACCGCCAGCTCCCTCGTGGGCTCCTCGCTGAGCGCCTTCGCCCTGTTGCCCTTGCATGGGGACCGGGACAGAGACAGGGACTCGGAGGGCGCAAGCTGCAGCTGGCACAGGCCTCCCGGGGAACGCGGCTCCCGGGATCTCCCCAGGGGAGAACTGGACCTAAGCCTGACCGACCTCCGGGGAGCCGAGGGCGGCGCGCGCTGGGCGTCCGGCGAGCCGGAGGAGCCAGAGGGCGCGACGACAGCATGCACCGCAAGGGGGCAGGGCGGCCGCTTGCCCAGGACCGGCAGGTACGCGGCCTGGCGGCGCCGCAGCACCAGTGGGCTCCCGGAGTACCGAGCGCCACCGTCGCCCGAGCCCCCACCTTCCCGGTTCGCAGCGGACCTAGACTCTGGCCCCCCTGGTACAGTCGCCACGCCCTCGCTCCCTCTGCGCCCTGAGGACTCGCCCCGCGTCCGGCGGGATTCCCATAGTTCTCAGTCGGATGACCAGTCCAGCAGCAATAAGGGCTACACCCCCCTGAGGGAGGCTGACACCTCTGTGGAGTCAGTCGTGGATGTAGTGGCCAGGAAAAGGCTAGACTGTGAGGCGGCCACAGATCCCAGTACCGAGCACAGCTCCCCCGAGGGTCCCAGTCCAGAGCCAACTAGGGCAGAGTCTCATACTGGGCAGAGGCAGTTTACAAACAAGGAGAAACTCTTCCTGATTTCCAGGTCTCACACCCCAGGAGTAGAAGACCCTGAACTGGAAAACTCTTCCAACTAGGGAGAGCGGGGCAGGGAAAGCAGACACGCGTGGGGGGTAGAGTACCACTGGAACCTCTGCATTAAAAGTCCCCACCCTACCCCGATTCCCCTGTGGACAAGTCCGAGGAAACCATTCAATATCCAAAGAGCTGCAGAATGTTATCCTTGAATTACGTTCACAAGATTCCTGTAGATAACTCAAGCAATTTTTTTTAAAAAAAACAAACAAGCAAAGTCGTCTTTTTATGTCCGATGGTGATTGTACGTTCTATGAAACCAAATGTATTAAAAGATCACAACATAGTTCATTAGAGGAAACTCTCTTAATTTTCTTAGGATCAAAATAATATATTTTTGACAGTAACTCTGTACTTTATTCCTATTTTTCTTTGCCCCGCCCCCACCCAACTTCCCTCGCTCCTGTACTCTGCTGCTGACTTCGTCCATAGCTGCTTGTAAATGGATGACAAGCTGACTTCCGCCCTCTTGCAGAGCTTAGAGGAGTTTGTGTCAATTCTCTTAGAATTGAACTTTCTAGGTGGAGTCAAAGCCCAAAGCATGAGTATTCGGGGAAAGAGGGCTTCCTTGCCTCACCCCACTCTGCTCTACAGGTGTCCAAAGGATTCTATTTTTTAAAAGGATATTTGAATTTTGCTACCAGGGTATGTGAAGAGTGGAGGACGCCAGCGACCACACTGGATTGTTATGTTCTTAAACTCACAATACCAAGTACACCATGCGTTCCTGAGTATTATCACACTTGTATGGAAAAATAACATTAATATTTAAAGTCCTTTTTTTAATAAAAAGTTTCCAAACAGTTAAACATAATATTGCCTCATTTTGCTTGAGAACTGGTGATTCTAGAGCACAGGAAGCCCATAACAATTTCTCTCCTAAATCCAAAATATATAATATTGGTCTGTTAAGACTGTAGTCACCTTCTCCTAGAGTGACAGAGGGTCATCAGTAAAGGGGTGTGTGTGCCAACACATTTCCAGGATCTGTTTAACTTGAAGACAGGAACAAGCATCTGGCCCTTGTGGATTTCTCTTTTACGTAGGATGAAACTTGGAATAAGTAGTATTTTTTTTCTATTATACTTGTTGTTAACCCTAAGTTTAATTTACAGGGGTGGCAGGCTTACAAACTCCCCTCCCAACCATGAATGTTTCTCTATTCGATTTTGATTTGAGATCCACGGTCCTGCATCTATGGCTGACATAAACCACATAGTCGTGTTCTAATAGTTCCAAAATAGTTCACAATCTGTCCGTTGGCCAGTTCTCAAGACGAGAAAACAAAACAATGCACGGCTTTGTTCCCTCTTCTTTGGAGTGTGACCTGAGATTCATGGTCTAAGACAAGGGCACTGCTTTTCAAAGAAAAACTAGTGACAGATGGGCTTGTGTGGCTCCTCACTCCGTGCTGTAGAAGGGATATGGATGTGGGATAGAAGGAACCTGCGGCATTTCATAGCTGTGGAGCAGTTAACAGCACACAAACAGACTTCTGTCATCAGATCTGTAAGGTGAGGTTAGCCAGGCTCACGGAGCTCTACGGGAAGCTTCTGCACAGCAGGGAAGGAGAGCCAGCCAGGGTTAGAGCACAGCCTCCCGTAGGATTTCTGAAGAGATACAATTTAACACAGGGGCTATCCTCATTATGTCTACCATTGTGATGTATCTTCCACCAGGCCAGCTGTGGCAGAAGCCCAGGCCCCACCCCAGGCTTCTGCAATCTCGGATGGTTATTCATTATCTGCAGAACCAGAGACAAATCTCTTAATCCTTTAGGGCCTCTGGTGAATGATGTAATCTCAGTGATCCCCTTCAGCTCTAAGAGCTTAACTTAAATTCAGGGTATTGGGTTTATGCAGGATACAGTCTTTATATTTGTTCGCACAACTTAGCAAAGAATGATACGCCCCACAAACTTCCACATAACTCTCTGTGATGAAATTTAAACGGACCTAATATTTCCTCAAACTATACACCTTCCTCCAATAGCTTGAATCTCTGGGTTAATTCAGTGAATGTTTCTATAAAGCCAAAGTGATTTTCTAACAAATAGGAAGGACAAACAGATACAACCCTCCCCTCCTCACCCCTCAACATTTTATCTCCATGCTACTGTTAGAGAGTATGTGACTTGAAAGTTAAAAATCAGCCCCATATTCTTCAGCGCTGTTTCCAGCCCTCGGAAAATATGACATGATGACACTTAATATAATTATAAAGTTAACTAAGGAGGGGTGCGCAGAATAAAACTTTCCCTTGCAAACTAGAAAATTCAGCCTAAATGACTGACTGACTGACTGCAGTCACTAATCCTGATGGCTTAATTATTTGGATCATGTTAAGTAAACACTAATGGCCCGTGTTAATTTCATATTGTGGTCTCCTGAAGTTAAATCCTTAAGCAACCCATTCTAGCTCAATACGATTGCTACTCTGAAGGCCTTGTGGTGATTCAGCCTTAACAACTACAGAAGAACAAGTCTACCATAGCAATGCTAGTTTTTCCTACTATTCACTGTGAGACATGTTTTTATCCACCAGCTTCATATTTAGATCAATGAACCTGCGTGGCAGCTCTATTTCCTGTCCACAGAGAAACAGCCTGAAGACAGAGGACGGGGTACTTGTCCAGCGCTGTAGAGCTGGTAAATTGTAAATTTGGGAATGTTGAGAGAGGCTACAAAGATTTAGACCTGCTGGCGAATGACAGGTGCTATTAGAAATTCTGGAGAATGTTTCAATCTTTTTTTTCCTTTCTTTGCTTCTTATGGTGCCACTGCAAGGCCCCTCATAGTGATGTGCAGAGAAATACTGGAATCCAGTCACATAGAAAATTAAAGCTTGTGTTTTAGGGTTGCAAATGGCCTATCTATGAATTTATGTAAGTGTTCATAGGTCTTGGACCCAACCAGTAAGAGTACTTGAAGGGGCTTTCCTGACCATAGAATTCCCCACGTTTTATTTGTAATAAACACAGACAGCTTTAGAGATTTAGAAAGAGCACATCAGCTTGTTCAGAGCGGAGCAGCAGTAGCAGAAGTTAAGGTGCTGAGCTGTTTATAGTGACTAGCAGGGTCTATTTCCTCTCCCTTTGAATTTCTGTCCTATGCTGAGTGAGGGATCATCGCTGAACTACTCTGCCTCTGTCCTCTCACTTTCCCTTTCTGTGCAGTAGGAATAAAAGTGGGACCTACCTCAAAGGGATCAAGTACTGACAAAGGGGCTTAATCTACCTGGGAAGTGATTGTATCAGGTTTGGCTCATGGGCAGTGTTGTGAAGGCTTCCTTAGCTTCATTTCCAACAGTATCAACTGCTAAGTACACTTATTTCATATGGGCTTCTTTTTTTATTCACAGAATAATTTTAGGTTTAAAAAATCCAATGTGTAATCAGTAGAGTACAGTGGCCCAAAGTGTGACTTCCAGGTCTTACATAACACTGCCTGGGTTTCTCAGTCTGTTGAATAGCAATAATAATAGCATTTGACTCATAGGATTAATTATTCAGGGGAGGGCTAAATAAACTAATACACTTAAAGGACTTAGAACAATTCTTGGCACACAAAAATTTTCAGTAAATGTTAAGCACTGTTATATAAGCAAAATTCAGAAAAGTAATTAGTAGTCTAAATTTATTACCCAGTTGTTAGGGACAGAGACAGATTTATTGTATAGAGAAGTCTTAATAACTTAGGTATATTAGAGAAAATAGATCTTCAGAAGCAAAGCCTTGAGCAAGGAAGGATGTGACTCCTTGTAGCACAGGACCGTGATGTTATATAATGGTGGCCGAGTGCCCAAAACTCATCACTACATTTGGCTGCCATTTGTTCCCTGTGCATTTACTGAAGCTGGGCACATCCGAGAGCCCGGTGAGCTTCTGAGGTCACAGCCTGTCCACCAGAAGACCTAAGGTCAAGAGCAAGTGCTCGGTCCACACAGACATGTCCTCTGTTGATTTTTCAGTCACCATGGGTTTCTAAAAACGATGATTTTTTTTTTAAAAAAATTTCCAAGCTGAAGGATTTAGGGCAAAGCCACTCTTACAATACCAATGCGAAGCCAGTATATAAACTTGTGTTCTAATTACATGGTATTTTGCCAAGACATTAAAAAAAATCACTTCCCTCTAATTTATAAGTAAGGCCTTGTATGAATAAATGTAGCATACAGTGGATATTTTCCTCATTCATAACAAATAAAATGTAAGAACAATAGTCATTGGCTTTGTTTTGTATAGAAGGAGACTCATATTTTTGGAGTTGCTAAATTCAAGGATTAAAATTTGAAGTTATGCTAAGTTCCTTAATGACTTACAGCTCTGAATGTGTTCTGAGACCCTTTTCCTCTCTGAGGAACTTGTCTTTGTTTTTTGTTTTGTTTTTAACCTTCAAAATGAAGTTAATCTTTAATGGATATTGATATTATGCTTTTTAAGATCAAGTCTCCACAAACTGGACAATATAACTTCATTTAGCTTCCTACCATTCTCCAAAGCCCCCCCTCCAAAAAAAGCAGAGAAAACTCATATCTACTGTGTACCTTCTGGCCATCATGATGTCAGAAAAGCATGGGGCTAGTACTGAGTCCAGCCAGGACTGAAGTATTTCAGGAGTTACCAATGCCTGCCACCCTGGTGATGTAGCATCTGGTTTGCGCCACCCCAGGAATTATCACTGACTACCACCCCATGGTTCTAGTTGCTTCCCCAAAGCCAAAGGCCTTTTGAAGCTTCCACCATCTGAAAATGCATCGTTATTCAGTGTTAAGCAGACGCCCATCCTGACCCCTTCACTGGTGCCAACTGCACTGTGGCCTTTTGTGACGATTAGAGCATTGACAGTTTCAAGGCTATGACAATACATTGCATTATCAATCAGGCATCTTACATTGTGAAACTCGAAGCATCACAAAGCTTGTACCTGTCTATAGCTGTGCTTCTGATCCCTTGATTCAAAGTGCTAGTGAGGTCTGGAAGTTCCAGTAACAAGGGAGCATCCAGTAGCCAGGCTCTGATGGGAATCAGGAAAGGAATCCTGTGGAGAGGCAGAAAAGATAAAGTTAGGTGAGCATTTCTAGAAATGATTTCATCTCATATATATATATACATATATATACATATATACATATATATATATGAATGGCTACTTTGTGACTCTGCTTTACAGGTTAAATGGTGTTCTGCACAGACATATGGAGCAGTTTCTATTCCTTAGAAAACATCCTTACAGAAAAATACATGGCTAGACATATGCGTGTGTTCTACAGCGTTTAAAAAATTCAGCATATCATGGTGTTATGGACACGAACCCACTTGATAATAGTAAACATCTGATAATGTCCAATGGTTGTTAATAAAAGGCATATAACCACACTTATAGGCTGTTATTCCGAGGCTGAGAAACTCAAGGACCTTTTAACTAACTCGACGTACAGCGAAAGAAAACCCCGAGTTATTATTTATTGGTCGGCGGCAGCAAACAAGGACACAATCCTGTTTTGTTTTTCTGCCAGCCTTGAGACATTCCTTGCTGTGTGAGCCTGTCTCCCACTCCATTTTGTAGAAATGCAATCTTAGTCTGAAAGAAAGTAATCTGTAGGAACAACTGGGGCCGCAATCCTTTTGGGGTAAAAGCCCCACTTAAATTTATCCTGAATTGGTCTGGGGGGTGTTGGTAGTCACCATGCGATTCTGAGAAGATGGCTACAAGACTCAAGAGTAGCTCCCACCACAACAACTTAACCGGATTCTTTTTGAGACAGGCAATGACCAGCGATTTCAGTATAATGTTAAATCTTACAAAATAGGTATGTGGGCCTTCTACCTGGATCTTGATTAATGCAGAGAGGTCATACAGGGGGAAAATGTCAGCCAGGAACCAGTCTGAGAAATGGCAGGAGGTGCAGAACACTGTGCTATAGTAGATTACTGTACGGCCTGTTCGGATTTGTCTTTTCCTCATTTTCTCGACAAGAAAGACAGCGTGGCATGTTCATTTTAGAAAATAAACATATCTGCCTCTATATCTATAGATGTGGATAAACAGATATCTCAATTGTACGTAGCAGAAATATATTCTAAACTGGGATTAAAGTGACCCAGATATGAAAGCACCCAAAGTATTCATTCCCCACATTAGATATTCAATGACTCCATTTATAATTGGCGTCTACTAATGGGGCTGAGAAGCATCAATTGGCCAAACCCTAGCAAGCCACATCCTTAAGCTGCCTTTATGAACGAGGATTTTCGTTGAGTTACATGTTGCTTGAAAACTATGCTGAATTTAAAAATTAAAATTTTAAAATCATTTTTTTCCTCGGTGCATGTATAATGTGGTAAAACTGGGAAAGGATCTCTCGCTCGCCACAGTTGGTGTCCTTCCAGCCTGCTGGGAAATACTGTTTACTCAAGTGCTGTGAGACAGCCTCAAGACTAGGGACAGGGCCGGCTTGGGGCTGCTTTACCAGGCTGCAGAATCTAGGCATGCTAGCTGATACATTTCTACGGGTTGCTACATCAGTTTGCAACCTTGTTCATGTCAGAGGAAAAGATACGTTTTGTTAACAGTCAACAGTGTATTGCTACTTTCCTTCACCTGAGTATTCTTAGCAAAGTGAAAACATTTGTAATCCAAGCATCCTTCTGCAAATGAATCTTCTTTGCGGCCATAGAAGACTATGCCTTTTGGTTTCTAACGAGCCAGTAATTTAGGGGTAGCCATTGAAAACAGATTCCGCCAGAACAATGCAGCACAAATACAGCTCAATACTCTGTTTACCTGAAAGCTGCAAGAAGAGATAAAAGCCAAAAAATTATTTTCCTGACACAAACACTGTCAGTGTTAGAAAAAGTGTCTTAGTTTGTGTGGTGGAATTCTCCACATAATTACTCTTCACAACCCTTTCAGTGCATGAAGAGTCAAATAGAAACTAAGCTGTGCTTTTTCTCTTTTGTAAATTCAGGAATGTGAGGCTTGTGAAGGCATTCCTAATTTCAGGTAAAATTCAGTGGGTGTTGCCAATTAAAGTTTTACTATCAGAGTCACTGATAACCTTTATTTTTTTGGTAGGGCTACTGTTATTGGTCAGAGGTTCAAAAGTTAGAAATGGCGAAGGTTACTGAACTTGATAGCAGTCTCATGAATGATGTCCATTCACACACAGAACCCTCTTGAAGACTAAGAAGACGGCAGGACCGAGCTGATGGCTAAATGCTAAGCCCTCTGCTTATGTAACCACAAGGCTCCCAGTGTCGAGAGCACTAAACACTATTGAGAGTGTTTATTGGATTGGGCTGTTTCTCCAATTTATATTCTTAATTTCATTTCAGCTTCATGCCTGAGAACATTTCTTATAAGATTTATGAGTCTTGTCCAGAATGACCTTCGTAGAGGAAAAACGTATTATATTAATAATAATAAGCTAAAAAGAGACTGAAGAGTAACTTAGGAAAGCTCTTAATCGTATGGTAATGTTTACATACCCTCAAATAGATAATAAACTGACTAGCTACTTCTAGTCTGCTGGTGATGACTCAAATCAAGATTAAAGTTCATGTCCTCAACATCTTTGCTCCTCTTCTCCCCGGTGTTGGGCACTAGTGGAGCGACTCCCTTCTGTTTATACCGTATCCTCTAACCAAGTCAGAAGTGTGGTCATAAACCCTCCACTGCCGGAAACGAAGCCAGCCTTAAGTAAGTCAATGGCGATTAAACCTAACGCTTAACAAACAATTTGGATAGAGCATCTGGCTAGCCTGTAAGTTTGAACCATCTTCAATGGAAGTATCAAATCACAGTAAAACAAAAGACCTCAGATGGTACAAACACAGAAAAAAACACTTCAGGCTTCGTTAGAGCCGTGAGCTAAAATAATACAAGTTGATGTGTGGCAACTTTTAACCCAGCTCAGTTTTAGAAAATTCTAATAGTTGCATAAAATATGGCATGCCTTAAATGTTAATTAAATTGATTTGCATCATATATACATACATAATTATATATAGTTGTGAAAGGCTCTACTGAATGATAAACTCAGGAATGGAGGGTTGGATAAACACCCTTTTCCAGCCACTGAAAACGAGGTGATTGGGAACTATCTCTGGCTACCTCACTCATTGTTTTCATTCCCATGGGTTAGGAAGCCCAGGTTTAGCAGCAATAAAGCTTAAACTCTCAACGGCTTCTCTGTGACCCAGCATCTGCTCGCACACAAATCCGTGAACAAGAGGAGATAAAATTTGGAGTTGGGCCTCAGAGTGAGTAATCCAACTCCGTGTCTTTTGATGGTGCCTGCTTCCTTTATCACCTTGGAGATTGCTGAAAGAGAAAATGGCTTGGCACGTCTTTGAAATCTAGAATTTAGAAGAACGTCTGACACCGAGGAGTGTCAGGTACTGATTAGGCCTTGACCTGGAATTGTAGATTTGGGGATCAAGCCACAGAAGACACCACTGGAAGCATTCCAAGGATTTTGAGTTGCGAGGGTCGTGGAGTGAGACGGTCCTGTTCATGCATGCATGCTGAGAACGGACCGCTGGAATGCAAAGCAGGCACTGAGTTTTGCAAGCGACTTTAGAGATGAAGTCTCACGGCATAGTGATGAAAGCTTCGCTTCCTGCCGTTGGTGGGACTGGCAGGGGCTTCTGTGCCAGAGATGGCAACTTGAGGGAAATCGACAAATCCCAAAACATAAATTTACATCATTGCCCACGCTTAATAATGCAACTGATTTCATGTGTACCACACACAGGAAGTCTGATGACAGATTCCTAGTTCCTATATTACATTTTGCTTTTATATCAAATACCTTATATTTTCATTATACTAATTTATAGTCAATGTTACAGTCATACGTGGAAACTCGTGTGCTTTAGAGGCTGTGGACCTCAACACAAAGACTAATAAAGACTAGGGGCCAAGGAGAAGAAATGAGGGTACTAAACTAACATCAATGTCATAAGCACTGGAATTGACTTTCAACTACATTTGCAGAATTAAACTTAAATGCAATAGGACTAACTCATTATGTAACTAAGATCCTCAATTTAAATATACAGGATCCCTCATATACAGAGATGATCAAAGTAATTCCCAAAGAGGTCATATTTGTTCTGACGATTTCTGGCTTTTGCGTGTTTGTTGTCTGATTTTTGTGACAAGGTCTTGCTCTCACTGAGACTCCCGGGCTGGCCTCCACAGGTGACCTGCCTCAGCTTCCTGAGTGCTGGGACTGTAGCTGTGATCCGCTATGCTCAGGTAGCATCCACCAAGCTGGGGGTATTCTTAAGGGAGGCTTTGCCGGTGTCTAAAGATCTCAGAGTGGCACCAGATGTTCACACACCTGGAATGAAGTAGATTTCCCCCTGGCTTGCTCTACACAGCACTAGTTCCTGTTTCTCTTCAACAGCCAACGCAAGTATAACCCTGCCCACAAAATTAGCAAATCAGGGATAGCAAGGCTGGCTGCAACATACTGAATCACGCCTGCAGAAAATCACTGAAGTTTATCATTAGTATTTACATCCATCTCGGTTTTCTTTAGCTGCAGTAAACGGTTTAAGACAAAGCCTATTGGCACGAAAGCATCAGTGGTTTCACCACTGTCAAAGGACAGATAGTTTAATTTATATTAAAAACCGTTCACCTTGTTTAATCTTTGCCGAGCATCTGCACTGACCACTGTCCAATCTTTCTTTACTCATTGTCAGGACACTAATGCTCCAGAAAGCAAGCAATTCGAAAGCATATTGATATGAAGAGTATTTAAAATATACCAACGCCTCATTTCCAGACTGGTTTCTGTGAAATTGCTTTCTTATGCTTTTATCCCTAAATGACTCGGATATATTCGGTTGTCTTATTTTATTATTTTTGATATTTAGTGTCTGTTCACACTTTCCGATTTCCCTGCCTCTCTCTCCCCCTGCTGGTGAGTAGGTGTAAGCACAACATAACATGAGGGGGCGGGCTGTTAAAATAGGCTGTAAGCTACATCCACTATTTATTTATTTATTTGCAAAATGAGACTTAAATAATCAATTGTGCCTCCTCTCTCCGTTGTTCCTAGCAACAATAAAGGCTTTCTGAAGTTCTTTATGTATCTAAGCTCACATCATGGGAGCGAGGATGGATGTCCTTTGAAAGATGCTGCCAATTTCTCTTAACTACAAATACTAACTCCAGTTACACCTCCCCGCACTGTTCCTCTCATTTGTCCACTTAAAAAAACACACATATATCATAAACATTATGAGTTTTGTAACTAAGGTACAGGAATGAATGTATTGTTCCAGGCAGATTGCCCTGTCAGTAACGTGCTTGCCCCATAATCACGACAAGGTCCTGAGTCTGACCCCCAGAACCTTCATAACAAATGTTGGGTGCATGTGTACCCCAGCTCCAAGAAGACAAAGGTCCCTGGGCCTGCTGAACAGCCAGTGTGACCCAGTAGGTAAACTCCATCACACTAAAGGATCCAAAGCAAGTGAGCTGAGTTCCCAAGGATAACACCTGGGGTTGTCCTGTGACCTCATATGCACACACACATCCACACATATGCACCAGTGCACTCAGGGGCTCCTGCACCTACAGATTCATAAGGATTAAATGAAGTTATTAACTGGCAGTGTTGGGGGACACTGCTACCTAGTAGCAGTTCTAGTATGTGGCATTTTATAAAGAGAAAATAGTTGCCATTAAAAATATACATTTTTCAGAGCTAGAAAAATGGCTCAGCGGTTAAGAGCACTGACTGTACTGCCAGAGGTCCTGAGTTCAATTCCCAGCAAACACATGGTGGCTCACAACCATCTGTAATGGGATCAGGTGCCCTCTTCTGGTGTGTCTGAAGATAGCCACTGTGTACTCACATACATAAAATAAATTTAAACAATAAAAATTCTTTTAAAAACAGAATATATATTTTTCAAAACAGATGCAGTTAAAAAGGAAAGAAAAAAACCAACAGGACAAAAATACCAGAACAAAACAAACAGTTTACAATTTACCAAGCACACAGAGTCCTGTGTTTTATTGGTCACTACTCCTGTGTATGGGGCCAAACCTGCAGTGTGGCTAATGCTCCCAGTGACGCTCGTTGAAGAGAACTGAGTTAGAAGGTATCAATTGCAAATTGCTTCCTGGTTAGGAGTAGGACTTTATTGTTTGTTATGGTTTCTTTTTTTCTTTCATTGTCAATTTTCTTCATTTGTTTTCTGAAGTTCGATGGATAAGGAAGTGGAGCAGATACAGAAAGAGTTAGGGGAAGAAAAAGGATGTAATCAAAATATATTTTATGAAAAAAATGTTCCTAAAAAATTTCAAAAGAATATCCATTGTTAACCTGGGAAACAGATAAGGATCCCTACCTGAGAAAGTTTTTCAAAGAATAAATGTTATAAATCATCATAGCTGTTGTCTGGCTTATATGTACTCATAAAAGGCCAACTAGTACTACCAGCCAACCAGGGCATAGTAACCGCTGGCAACTGTCCAGCTTTCCCGGAGTAGGCTGTCCTCCCTAACTCTCTCCGCTTGGAGATTTCTTTATGTGGTTTTGAATCTACTACAGCCACTACTCTAACTTCCTTCCTGTTACTATGATAAGACACTTTTTACAAATACAGCTATAGAGTAATTGATTCATTTCATTGTACAAGCAACAGTTCTTCACTGAGGAAAGTCAGGGTGGAGAATCAAGCAGAAACCTAGGGCAGAAACCATAGAGTGCTGCTGCTGGCTACCTCACTCAGAGTCGTGCTTAGCCAGCTTTCTTTTACCTCTCCAGATCGCTCTCCAGGTAGCTCCTGATGGTGGTACCACAGTGGGCTGTACCCTTCTGCATCAATTAACAGTCAAGGCAACCCCCCACAGTAGTGCCTAAGGGCCAATCATACCTGGGAAATTCCTCAGTTGAAACTTGTTTCTCAGTTTCTCAGTTTCTCAGTTGAAACTTGTTTGGCTGACACTGAAAGGTAACTAGGAACTTCACTCTAGGAGACGCTATGAACTGAGTAAAACAAGAAGCATCATAATACAATGGAGCCGTGAGTTCCGATGAGACTCATTGTGAAAGAGAAGGTCCAGGATGCCATTTGCCAACCAAGAGAAGGCATCCTCCTCATGAGAAGTGAGGCTAGTGCAAGCATCACCCATGAGACTGTCAACGGAAGTCTCGGGTGCAGTATACTGTTCCTGTACAGCTCTCGTCTTCACAGGTCATCCCTGAGTTTATAGTGGAAGACCTGGGGGTGCAGTTGGCTCACACGACCACTAGTCAGAAAAATGGTGGCTATGGAGATGAGGATGACAACGAAAACCTCGTCCTACTGCACCTCAGCATCCATTTACTCACAGCTCGTCCAGTGGCCTTCCTGACTTTGCTTCAATCTTCTGCAAATGGTTTTTGGTTTTGATTTGTTCTATTTGTTTTGGCAAAGTCTAATTCAGAGTCTTCCAGATCCATATCTTCTAAGAAAATAAGTCCAGCTTCACCAAGGTGACATAATTTGAATAAACAAATCAAAAAAAAAAATCAGAGTCCCTATCAACTTGTCTCCTGCAGCACCTCTTAAACCATATTTCATTTTCATAGGAAAGTGTAGCAACATCATGCTCAACAGGGTGGGACTCTCATACACATTAAGCACAGCAACACTGTGTAAAGAGGAACATCCGGTCTATTCTTGAGGAACGCATCCTTCTCACAGCTCGGTCCTGCCCAATTCACTGCTAGAAGAAGAAAGAAAAACAAAGAAAAAGAACATTCCATATTCCATTGTCCCTTCACTTTAGCAGGTTCACTGCTTATTATTATGTTTCCGGTTGGTATCCCAAGCCTTGTTCTCAAGAGGCAAATCCCAGGAGCCATCTTGCTCAACACTATTGAGTTGATATACCTTTTCATTCCAGAGCTGGGAAATTACTCACACTATGTAATAGCAAAACGATTCCCTAGCAGTAAGAACTAACAGTTCTGTGGTAGCTTCATTCTTTGTCTGTAGGGTCTGAATGGACAGTCCACAAGGGCAATAGAAATCTCTTCCATGCCAGCACTGAGTATGTTGGTGGGAACAGGCTAGCACTGTCATTTGAAAGCAAAACTCTTCTGACAAAAGACATAGAAGAAATCACATTTCCTAGTCAACAGCTTGTGTAGGCATGTCAACCACCAGGATGGTCTAGGACCCCCACAGTGTAGCTACCACTAGAGAAAGTTATGTTACTAAGTCATTTGGATAACAGTAAGAGAAGCCTTGCACATTTACACCGCTTGGTTATTGGATATCAAGGCTGGCCATGGGATAAAGATCAACATATCCTGTCTGGAAATTTCAGGAAGGGAGCATTTGTAGAGCTCATTGCTCCAGCTTCCATGGTGTGACCCTACAGCTACAGTTGTCCATCCCATAGATCTGTCAGTCCAGCTGTTCTGCTGACAGAAACGGGTAAATTTTATAAACATGGGCCCACTGGCAAGTTGTATGGAGCACCATGATGTTGAAAGTCTACTCAGAAGTTCCCAGGTGGCAGTTTGTGTAGAGGCTGCATTTCAGGCAAGGAAGACAAGCCTGCAACCACTGGGAAAACAGAGCCTGCCCTTCCCATGACAGAAGCCACCCACTGTCACCACCAGCTGCAGTCTCACACCATCCGTGGCCCATTGGGAAGAGCTGTGGACAAGGAATGAATGAAATGTGTAAACTGAATCATTTACCTGCAGGGAAATGAATTCCTCTCCTGGAACTGTCCCTTAAGAAGATGCACTAGGATACAGAAACATCATTACATTCTGTGCGTGTTCCAATTGGGCTATCCTCAAACCCCCAGCCCCAGCCCCAGCCCCAGCCCCAGCCCCAGATATTGCCACCAGTTCACAAAAGTGGTAATTCCACATGACTGGCATACACTAAATAAATGCAGAGATACAGTTCCAGGCATCTCTCATTTTAGGCAAAAAGAACAACTATTGCACTGTCTGAAGTCCTGCCACACTAGACTTCCCTTCATCAACATCCCATTAGGTCACCTTGGAGTTAGGATATCTTTCTGTCTCCCCCAACCTTTGAGCTGTACCAGTGTGTTGTCCAGAACCAGGCCAGAGTTTTTCTCAGTCATTAACTTGGTCATAGGAACTCTATGTAGGTGTGACAGTGTATGCTGGCCCTGTGAACTGAAAGCAAATAGCTTTTGGCTAAAGGTCACAGGAAAATATATTTGTCAGTAGCTGCAGATAGAACGGCTGCCAGGGGATGTGCTGGCCAGCATCAACCTTTTCTTTTGTGAGGATATAGGTAGTTGAATTGCATTTTCTTGTAGCAGTTATGAAGTGGGAAGAAGTACATATTTTCCAGAATAATCTCGAAGACAGTGGCAAGAACTTTTTGTTGTTATTAATAATATACCAAGTCAAAGAATCACTTAAAATCACTTATTTAAAAACTCCCCTTTAGTATTTTTCAAACTAAAAAAGCACTTATAGGAAGGAATTGTAGAAATAAGAATTACATAGTAGCCAGGTGTGGTAAAACAGGCCTAGCTAGTGTCTAGTCTTAGATACTTCAGAGACTGAGTCCACAGCCTGCCTTGGCTACAGTGTAGCTGAAGCCAACATAGGAAACCTTGTGAGACCCTGTCAGGTGATAGGAATACAAAATAGGCTATGGATACATGGAAACAGGGCTGAAGATGCAGGATGAGAGGCAACAGAGTCACCTGAGGAATCCCAGAACTCTGGGGACAAGCATTGGTTGCAGATCTAAGTTTATTGCCCTGAATGTAAGCTTATATACACTGTTTGAGCCAATCTCAAGCTTCTAAATCCTCAGCCAATTGTCTCTTTCCACACAGGCACTGTGTCCCAATAAAAGCCCTGCCTGATGAGGTAACGCAGAGAGTCGGGGGAGGTGGTTTCGTGGGAGGTGGTTTGGTCACCTGTTAGGACTTCCATGAAGACAGGGAAGCAGCCACTGCCTTGGCCTTGGCTCCCTTTTGCTTGCTCGCCCTGTGCTCAGGGAGCCACCTTAGATCTACTGTCCTGTATTGCAGATCAGGGCTCTTCAAGGAGTAGCAACAGCCTGTGACATCTCACTCCCCATCCCATGTTTTCCTTCACAGGGTTGACTTCCACCTCCCCCACATGGATGTAACTCAATGGCAAAGCACTTACCTGGTATTCACAGAAAGTTAGCTCCCAGCACTGAAAAACTAATCTACAACAGGAAGGTGTGACTCGTTCTCAGACAGAGATTACAAATTGTTAGATGGAGTTATTTCCAGGTATCTTGATATTTTTGACCTTCTTTCTTTGTGTCATAATTACACAGATAGAGAACAAATCCAGTTACAGAGAGGCACTGCCTTGCAGTTTGTCAACCGAAGAGAGCAAGACGAGAATGCAGACAGCCCAGCATGAAGGGGTAGGACAGGTGGGGCTTGGTGTAAATGACAGTCAGCGATTGCCTACATGTCTCATTCTTCCCCCGACTTTGTTCTGAAATGCTATGACCATGTATCATTTTCTTTAATTTATTGACATGATAGTTTAAAAATATAACTCTCCATACCAGCATTATTGGTAATAGTCCATAGGTAGATTGCTGAAGTGTCCGCAGATAGAGAAATGGATGAGCAACATGTGTATACCTGTGGTAGAGTACAATTCAACGTGTCAGAAGGAAGGAGACTTGGTGTGATATACAACATGGATGAACCTTTGGGATGTGTTCAGTGGCATTCAGTCACAGAAAGGACACATGCTACATGACTCTGGGTCTGTGAAAGACTAAACCATGCACATCTGCAAGGGCAGGAAACGGATTAGGAGTGACTGGTGGCAGAGGGAGATGGAATAGGAAGAGTTAATATCATGGATTCAGAATTTTAGCTGAGGATGCGGAAATGCTGTCAAGACAGGTGTTAGGGTTGAACAGTAAAAATGTGCCTGGTGTCATGGGACTGTTAATGTAGCAAATTCTATGCTAGGCATGTTTCCCCTCAATTTTAAGAATGATCCAGGCCTGCTAAGCAGAGGTCTCTTTTAAATGAATTAAGCCCGATGTACCCTGCTAAGTACTTGCGCACTGGAGCAGGAGTCGTGACCTAATAGGCAAAACCAAAGGCTGTCAATCCAGGGCAGTGAACACTGATCCCCAGCAAGCACCTTAACATGGGTGACAAGGCTGAGAGGTGTGTTCAATTCCTCAGAGGCTGTCCACAGAATCTTGGGAAATACGATGGGTAAAAAGTATATTTTGAAGGCCACTAGAGACCACCTGATGTGTACACCCTTATGAATACCATCAACAGCAGGCACTGTGTCTGATGGTTGCCCTAGCTGCTTTAAATCTCAATGATGAATTATCAGTCTATTGGTGAACCGAACACAAGTTTGTAAAGCTTTAAAATGGAAGAAGGGGGAGCCAGTGCCCAGGAGTCTTTGATGGTGAGTCATGTGGTCAACTGCAGTCCCTAAAGGGAAGGTCTGAAAGTCTTGTTACAGAAGAGCTAGAAGCTGCACTTGTTTCTCATTCCTATGATGCTAAACCTGTTGTTGTTGTTGTTGTTGTTGTTGTTGTTGTTGTTGTTGCTGTCATTAGGCAAAACAGGACTATTCCAATTCTCAGCTTCCTTGATTTTGCTCGACCTCTCTTTTGCTTGTTAGTGAAGGATATTGAGCTGTACCTGAAAATCCTTAGATCAGTGATGAGACCACCAGGCTCCCTCGCTGTGTGTGCTCAGAGGCATGGCCCTCTTCTGCACACGGCCTGTGGAGTTCAGTGAAGGGAGAGAGAAGAAAGGTACAGGCCACCACTCTTCCCAATACTTACTTAACACAAATACTTGACAAATTGATTCTGCTCTTTCTCATAGCAAAGATTTTCATAATTGACTGAGACATTTTGAGAAAAAAACACTTTACAAGTTATAATCAATAGTCACTCAAATAGAAACTGATATAATGAAGTTCTTACAGAGCACAATGCACTGAAAAGTCCCTTCAATTTCACTGTAATGGGATTTGGCTCTTGTAGGCATTTCTTGTCCTGGAGGCTCACTGTAAGTTCATTACTTCTAAGTGGAGGAATACATGCTCGGCCTGCATTGAATTTATGATCATTAACTTACAGACAACTGAAATAGACACATACTTCCCTTTCCTTCAAGGATTTCCAGGGATATTCATATTCATAAAGATAACAGAAAGAGTTAGTGAAATGTAGATGCCGTAGCCAGGACAGCCTTCTGTCTTCCAGGTTTTGTGGCTCCTGATGCAAAACCAAGCTACATTCCTAGGGCTGGAGATCAAGTTTAATTAGTTTAGTACAACTTTAAATATGCAGAGCCTTAGATCTGGTGGTTGTATATGTTGGAACAACTAAAGTGATGTAGAGTAACAAGTATCTAGTAGTTACATTGTAATAAGAATTCTACTAGTTACATTGTAACCAGAATTTGAAGAGTTGGGAGATGGATAGAAGCATAATGGGGAAGACTCACAGGTCACCAGCAGATTCCATGCCATTTTATTTGTATATAAATGAATAGCATGGCCTTGGAACTTGGAATCTGCAAGCCTGAAAGCCGTCCTTTGTACTAATAGACATTTTGCATTATGGTTGACTATTCACCATAAAAGGAAGCCCTTGTGCATTGGACCTTTTAAGACTATCTCCTCATTGGTTGTAGCTGGTTCCTCCAGCAGCGTCATTTGAAAAAAGTTCATCTCAGCAAGATACCACTGATGATCCTTTTTAGTATAACATCTGCCTCACCTTACTTAAAATCATTACTTAAAGACGCCCATTCTGTCCTGCTCTGATGTGCAAAGATGATCACGCCTGGGATTAGAGAAGCAAGATCATTAATGATTTGTTTTTCTTTTTCCAATCCCCTCTGTGATTGGTCCTAAAGCTATGAACACCAGTGTTCCCTGGGAATGTATTAGAAAGGTAACCTCAGGTCCTATCCTCGGTTCACTAGCAGGACGCTGGAGATGGGGCCTGAAACCTGTAATTTCGACAAAACTCCCAGGCAACTGTGGTGCATGCACATATCTGAGAACAACTCCGACTTAGTCACTAGCCTTTGGCAGCCATCTTTTAAATATATGATGCTTTGGGGTTCAGAGGGCTCCAACAAGGAAACATATGTTGTGAGGGAATGAGAGGGAAGTCCTGGGAGACTGTCATAAGAGAGCTCCCATTTTAAGGCTCCTTGAATCCATTACAATGACTCGTGCAAAACAGAGACCTACATAAATGGCAGGATGCTGAGGGACCCAAAGCTCACAGAGTCCTGCAGATCAAGAAACACTTTACATCACAGCCCTGTGAGCGGCTCTCTTGCCAACAATCACCACTCCCCTGAGCATGCAGACACAGAAGAATACATTTCTATTGTGCTAGTCTTTTCAGCCTGGCACTGCAAAGCACCGCCATCTGTGTTTTAACAGAAATGTCTTTTCTCACTGTTCCAGAGGCCAGAAGACAAAGGAGCAAAGATCTAAACAAAGTGATTTCCCCGGGGCCTCTCAGAGGTCTCCCAGGTGGCCGTGGTTTGGTGTGTCTTCACAAGGTCTGCGTGCTGCATGCCCATATCCAATTTCTCACACAACCTTCTCTTCTTCTGTTACGCTGCTTGGGAGCCACTTCCAAGGTCTCGTTCTCCCTTTATAACCTTTATAACACGGCTGCGTTCTGAGAGACTGGGAGTTAGGACTCCAACACCCACAAGCAAAATTCAATGTGTTTACACTGAGAGAGAGATGAGTTCCTTCAGAGAAGCCTTCCTTTAGCTCTGTTGCCTGCACCTTGCAGCCACCAGAATCCCCTCTGTCCACCTGATGCACTGACAACACCCGGAGGAATTAACTGAGTCCATGGGGAGATAAGGAGGTTGAGAACCATGGGCCAGATCCTAAAACGTGTGTATTTGAGGAGGCTTTCTATCTACAGAAGTCGAGCAATACTTACATAGGGACATACAAAGCATCATGTGGAAAAATTCTAGGAAATACATCCCAAAAAGTGAACGAAACTTTAGGCCCTGCATATCTATCTAGGCAGGCCACTTCTCTCTGGATTCTTGGTTTCCTTCTTAAGTTAGCTAACCTTCAGTGTCCACTCCCCAGTGCCCATTCCTCCAGCAAATTCCTACTTCCTGAAGATTCCACAACCTCTTCAAAGAGCTCCACCATCTATTTACCAAAGGGCAACATTTATGTTCAATTCCCAGTGAAGTCATGGCCTTGTCAGAGCCCCTGACAAGGATTTGCATGTAGATTTTTCATGTGGGACAACTGTCTTCCTGGCTAAAAGCTGATGCGCTGTGAAACATTCCCATCTGGGAAGAGGAGAAGCTCATACAATGTGATATACTAGGCTCTGGTTCTCATGTCATGCAAACATTTGAGTCATGTGGCCTTTGGAAAGTACCTCTTAACCCTTTCAGCATTGTCTTAGTAAGGGGTTTCTGTTCCTGCACAAAGCATCATGACCAAGAAGCAAATTGGGGAAGAAAGGGTTTATTTACCTTACACTTCCACATTGCTGTTCATCACCAAAGAAGTCAGGACTGGAACTCCTGCAGGAAGCAGGAGCTGATGCAGAGGCCATGGAGGGATGTTACTCACTGGCTTGCTTCCCTTGTCTTGCTCAGCTTGCTCTCTTATAGAACCCAGGACCACCAGCCCAGGGATGGCACCACCCACAATGGGCTGGGCCCTCCCCGCCTTGATCACTAGTTGAGAAAATACCTTACAGCTTGATTTCATGGAAGCATTTCTTCAAGGGAGGCTCCTTTCTCTGTGATAACTGCAGCTTGTGTCAAGTTGACACTCAAAATCAGCCAGTAGAAGCACCAAATAGATACATGAGAGATCTAATGTGGCCTCTGATATCAAGTGTCATGGAGGTGAATGACAGGTGGGTACAGCGTGCAACTCCTGAGAAAGCAAGGAGTATTATTTAGAATCTGGGCTAGAGAAATGGTTCAGAGGTTAAGAGCACTGACTGCTCTTCCAGAGGTCCTGAGTTCAATTCCCAGCAACCACATGGTGGCTCACAACCATCTGTAATGAGATCTGATGCCCTCTTCTGGTGTGACTGAAGACAGCTAACAGTGTACTCACATACACAGAATCTGAGTATCCCATGATGCCCTGGGCCATTACATTAATATGATACTGAAAGCAAAGCTTTCAACCATGTATAATTTTTTTTTGAAAATCAAGGTATCATAGACTAATATTGAAGAATAGTTATCACGATTCATATGGTCAGAATGACAAACCCAGATCGAGGGGTAACTCTAGGTAACAGAGATAATTCTGGGCAATTCAGGGATGCAGCTATGAGTCCACAGGAAGAGCTGACGGGGGGCGGTGAAGGAGAGAGAAAGAGGGAAAGCAAAGCAAAACCACTTTGCAGGTTTCAAAAAGAAGTTCTTATTTGCTATAACTATTTCCATAGCTGCTACATTTCCGCTGAGTTGTGATTATTTATAGACAGCCAGAAGTCTTTTTCATGTGTAGGTTCCAATTAAATTCTGGCAGCAATTCATCAGAGCAGCAAAGGCAGCGTGGATCTTGCTATGCTAGCATTACACATGGTTCCCAGAACCAGGAAACAGCACCCAAAGCTTGGTTTTTTTTTTCTTCTCAATGAAAAATAAATATTTGGAACCTTTTCTTGATAACGAAATCCGTGAAAGGGCCCGACTATGAGACTCCAAACCGTGACGGCCTTTGTGACGGCTCTTACTGTCGGCCTCTGGGTGTGTGTCCAGCTCCTCAAGCAGGAACTGTCACCCAGGTATTGTGTTCCTGCTTTGTTGAGAAAAAAAAGCGATCTTTTCTGAGGAATATGATTTTTTTTTCTCTCTGCTTCTCACAGCTCAGTGATTTCTGGCAACATCAAAGAAATGATGCAACGAACGGGACGCCCTCTGAACCTAAAGATGCTGGGTCCTTCCATCTCTTGTAGTAAATAATGGTGTCAGCAACACCTCTCAGGCCAGATTACCATTATTGCAAACAGCCTTAGCCTCCTGAAGAAGAACTGACAGTCTCTGTATGGGCAGAGATGGCACTGTCCACCCAGAGCACACCAGGTGTTTTAAAACGTTAAAACTCCCCTTTATCTTGGAATGACTGCTGCTTCTCAGGTATTTGCAGAAAGGCACAATAACGAACATAAAAAATAATCCATACTGGGATGGGATGACTTTTTAAAGAAGAAAGTAAATGTCTTAGTCAGGGTCTTATTGCTGTGAACAAACACCATAACCAGTGCAAGTCTTACAAAGAACAACATTTCACTGGGGCTGGCTTACAGGTTCAGAGGTTCAGTCCATCATCATCAAGGCGGGAGCATGGCAGCATCCAGGCAGGTGCAGGAGGAGCTGAGCGTTCTACAGCTTCACCCGAAGGAAGCCAGGAACAGACTAAGCATCCTCAGGCAGCTAGGAGGAGGGTCTCCAAGCTCACCCCACAGTGACACACTTCCTCCAACAAGGCCACACCTTCTAATAGTGCCAGTCCCTGGGCCAAGCATATGCAAACCATCACAATGAATAAAGTCACATGAAATGTGACCTTACAAATTAGGCCCACGAACCACATGACTTTGTAATGTCACAGTGTGTGTGTGTGTGTGTGTGTGTGTGTGTGTGTGTGTGTGTGTGAACAAAAAGGGCACATAGAGGCACAGCATGTGTCGTGAGATGGCTCTGGGCAAAAGTGCCTGCCTCTACACCTGATGACTTGGGTTTGATCCTTGGGACTTACAAGGTGGAAGAAGAGAACTAACTCTCTCAAGGTTTCCTGTGACCTCCACATGTGGGCTGTATCATGACCCCAATAAACAAACAAATGGGGGGAAGGGCATTCTTTGCACAATGACATTTCTGTTTACACCTAGTTCAGTGGTTATAGCCAGCTACATACAGGTCAGTGAAATATTACTGGGAGAAGCAAAGAGACTGAGCACTTCCTTTTGCTTATGGGTGTCTGCACATAACTGTGTTTGTGTTTAGCTCCAGGGCAGTCTTATGAATCCATCCACAAGTTGGTATGAGAATGTGTTACTCTGACCTTATGAGTGACCCCCAAAGGAGACATCCATTCATTCATGTTTGATCATACGTTTTGTCTGTAGTGGTGTGTGGCATGTGCATGTGTGTATAATCATATGTGCACAGGGCAAAGGCCAGCACTGAGTGTCTTCCGCTATTACGTTCTCTATTCATTTCATTCTTTCTCAGGCAGTTTCTCACTGACCCTGAGCTCACTGATTGGCTAGACATCCTGGCTACTGAGCAATCTCCACATTGCCCCAGGGTTACGGACACATAGCCACACCTGGTTCTGATGTGGGTGCTGTAGATCTGAACCCAGATTCTTACACATGAGCAGGAGGCACTTTACTAGTGGGGCTATATTCCCAGTCTTCACTCATTTCTTTCTTGTAGCATAGACACCAAACTTACACTCTTTCTGTTTCAATCATCTGAGTACTGCAGTTGCAGGTGTGAGCCACCACACCTAGATTACAGGTGTGAGCCACCACTCCTAGATTACAGGTGTGAGCCACCACTCCTAGATTACAGGTGTGAGCCACCACGCCTAGATTACAGGTGTGAGCCACCACGCCTAGATTACAGGTGTGAGCCACCACTCCTAGATTACAGGTGTGAGCCACCACCTAGATTACAGGTGATGGTGTGAGCCACCACTCCTAGATTACAGGTGTGAGCCACCACTCCTAGATTACAGGTGTGAGTCACACCTAGATTACAGGTGTGAGCCACCACTCCTAGATTACAGGTGTGAGTCACACCTAGATTACAGGTGTGAGTCACACCTAGATTACAGGTGTGAGCCACCACTCCTAGATTACAGGTGTGAGTCACACCTAGATTACAGGTGTGAGCCACCACTCCTAGATTACAGGTGTGAGTCACACCTAGATTACAGGTGTGAGCCACCACTCCTAGATTACAGGTGTGAGTCACACCTAGATTACAGGTTGAGCCACCACACCTAGATTACAGGTGTGAGCCACCACTCCTAGATTACAGGTGTGAGCCACCACGCCTAGATTACAGGTGTGAGCCACCACGCCTAGATTACAGGTGTGAGTCACACCTAGATTACAGGTGTGAGTCACACCTAGATTATAGGTGTGAGCCACCACTCCTAGATTACAGGTGTGAGTCACCACACCTAGATTACAGATGTGAGCCACCACTCCTAGATTACAGGTGTGAGCCACCACTCCTAGATTACAGGTGTGAGCCACCACACCTAGATTACAGGTGTGAGCCACCACACCTAGATTACAGGTGTGTGCCAGCATACTTCTACGCTTGGGACATGAACACAGAAAAGCAGAGTTGAGTCAATGTGGTACTGAAAAGTGGATAATTATTCAAGAAATACATACTAAAATATTAAATATAATAATAAATATGTAAATTTTATATAGCATATAAATATATAATATAAAGTATAAAATACTAAAAAATAAATAAAATTAACACTGGTAGTGGGATTAGCAGCTCAAATAACAAGTGACAATCTTTTTTTTAAATTGGATATTTCTTTATTTACATTTAAAATGTTATTCCCTTTCCCAGTTTCCTGTACATAAGCCCCCTCTCCCTTCCCCATCCCATTCTTCTATAAGGGTGTTCCCCTCTCCATCCACCCCTTCCTTACTGCCCTCCCCCCACAATCCCTTACACTGGGGGTCCAACCTTGGTAGGTCCTTCCATTGGTGCCCAACAAGGCTATTCTCTGCTACCTATGCAGTTGGAGCCCAGGGTCAATCCATGTATAGTCTTTGGGTAGTGGTATAGTCCCTAAAAGCTCTGGGTGTTGTTCTTATGGGGTTGCAAGCTCCCAGCGGGGGTCCTGTTCTCAGTTCAATGGTTTGCTGCTAGCATCTGCCTCTGTATTTGTCATGCCCTGGCTGTGTCTCTCAGAAGAGGTCAGCATGCAACATGTGGCAGTCTTAAATTCCTAGGGTTTGGATTTGTTATTCCAGGCAGCAATGAGTTGTTTGGGTCAGGATGGAGACTCCCTTACTCAAGGCTCTCCAGGCACTGGTCCACTGGCATATCCAGAAAATTGTGATAATTGACTAGAGGACGGTGCATCCAAAGATGCTGCTTGTATCCTCTGCCTCTACTGACGAAATTGGCCAACCAAATTCTGCAGGGAGTTCTGGAACTCCCTCTGCACTGGTGAAAACACTATTGCCCAAACCGGGCCTTGATGTTATGTTTTGCTCTTTGTCTTAAACTAGCACCAAGTAGGTTGTGCTGAGGAGAGGAAGGTGACTAAACGTAACAGCAAAGTGTAGAGTAACAGACCCCAGTAGACTAACTTGTTGTAGCCTTCCACTTTCCCTCATGTGGCTCTAGGGGTATGTGTTGTGGTTTGATTTAAATTCACTTGGAGAATGAGGGGGATTCCATAGCTCAGGACATCTGTGCTATCCATCCACCATGGCAGTGCCTTAGTGACATCTTTAGGGTGCAATGTAAGGGATCTTAGGAAGGAGGGGAGCAGAAATGTCGTCTGCAATCCCGTCGAGGAGATGGCTCCCAGCCCCGGTGAGCTGGCCTACTGTGGTGATTCGTCCTGTCAGTGTGACAAGACCTAGAATCAGCTAGGAAACAAACCTCTGGGCATATCTGTGATGGAGTTTCCAGACTGAGTCAGTTGAGGTTAGAAGACACCTTAAATGTGGGTGGTTCCACTCTGTTGGATGGAACGAACGGGAGAAGGTTAGCTGAGCGCCAGTATTAATTATTCTCTCATTTCTGATTGTAGTTGCAACGTCAGCAGCCACTGTAGGCTGTTGCCACCACAAACGCCTCGCAGAGAGAAACTGTAAGGCGTGGTATCTCCAGCTGTCTCTTTCCCTTTCTTCCTCCCTCCCTCCTTCCTTCCATCTTCCTTCTTCCTTTTTTCCTTCTTCCTTCCCTCTCTCTTTCCTCCTTTATTTCCTTCCTCTTTCCTTCTTTTTTCCTTTCTCTTTCCTTCCTTCCTTCTCCCTCCCTCCTTCCTTCTTCCTCCCTCCTTCCTCCTTCTGTCCTTCCTCCTTCCCTCTTTCTTCTTCTTCCTCCTTCCTTCCTCCTTCCTTCTTCCTCCTTCCATCTTCCTTCTTCCTTTTTTCCTTCTTTCTTCCCTCTCTCTTTCCTCCTTTCTTTCCTTCCTCCTTCCTTCTTTTTTCCTTTCTCTTTCCTTCCTTCCTTCTCCCTCCCTCCCTCCTTCCTTCCTCCTTCCTTCCTCCTTCCTTCCTCCTTCCTTCTTCCTTCTTCCCTTCTTCCTTCTTTCCTTCCTCCTTCTGTCCTTCCTCCTTCCCTCTTTCTTCTTCTTCCTCCTTCCTTCCTCCTTCTTTCTTTCTTCCTTCCTTCTCTCTCCCTCACTCTCTCCTTCCCCCCTTCCTTCCTTGCTCACTTTTATTATGCATTTTCTTCACAATAAGGGAAGTAACAACCCTCCCCTTTCCATCTTGGCCACTTCTTTCCTGTTTAGACCAGCACTAGTTCCATTCTGCAGCAGAGCACATCAGGCTCAGACCATCCCACCGTCAAATGCTACTGTCTACTTCACACTAGTGGGACTCTGACAGCTTGCCCCTCAGACATCTGAAGTAGTGGTGCCAACGAGTGTCCTCTTGGGCCTGTGACCACCACATGGGCAAGGAAGCCTCTGCTGATGAGGAGTCTCCATGTGAAGTGCGTGAGCGACAAGCCTCTGCTCCAGCTGTGCCTTGGAGTCTGGACCATTCCCAGAGAAGGTGGGGGAGTCTGGAAGGAAGCTCACCGGCACACAAGGCAGAGCTAACACGTAGCCCCTCCCACTCCTGCATGGTCCTTAGAGGCGGGTCACTTTCAGCTCTCTAGCACACCATGGACTTCTCGACCATGATCAGTCAGTTGAGATTATTACTATTATGATACAAATACTCTTATCTCGGGATTCTGGAGTCAATAAATAGTTTTCGACATACAGATGTTTGTTTGCTAATTTGGTTTTCATCAGGAAACTTACTATCCGGTCATTTTGGTTTCTGGAGTGAGGTATTTGCCCACTTCAGGTCCTGGACAGCTCGTCAATGCCTTTTGCAACAGAAGAAACACATAAGAGTCTTATGGCGCCCTCTAGTGTCGACCAGGCTATGGTACACTGCAGTTCCTAAGGAAAACGCCAGGGGGGAAAATGAAGCAGAATTCTTAATGTTGACATTGTGTGGACATGCTTGCAGAAAAATGGTGGTAAATTTTGTAATTTATAAAAATAGAAGGAGGCTGTATGTGTGCTCTTGTTAATCTTTTCCTTAACAGACCACAAATGCTTTTTTTATTTCAGTGGTCAGCTCTGTAACTCCT
Organism: Rattus rattus; assembly: GCF_011064425.1. Lineage (NCBI taxonomy): Eukaryota > Metazoa > Chordata > Mammalia > Rodentia > Muridae > Rattus > Rattus rattus. Next base: position 178,485,511 of record NC_046157.1, read on the forward strand.
TGTACAATGCGTGGCATTTCTTATGAAATAATGCCAAAAGCATCTAATATTTGTGGGACGCTTGCTACTCTAAGAACTATGCTAAGTACTCAATATAGATCATCTCATTTTATATTTACAGAGAAGCATTATGATTCCTACTTTATAGAAGACATTGGTGTTAATATTTTACAGGTGTAAAAAATCCCCTAAGACCTGAGGCCATGGTCAAACACTGCTATTTTACTTTAATATGAGCTGGTAGATTAAGTTTATTGTTGCCACATTTGTTTCCTTTGAGGGCTGTAAACCCTCATCTATCTTTCTCAAACACAACTGTGCCCACAAATTTTCTTCCTTATTCTTTAGTATAAGGTCTCCTCCAGTGCATTCATGAATGAATAGATATTTATTTTAATAATTTTACATTTACTACCAAGCTTTTCTCTAAAGATGTTCTATTATACTCTTTGTATAAAGCTAATGGGCTGTTTGCTCATGTAATCTCCTGTTTAAAGATGTATCAGCTTGACTAAGAGGACTCCATGCTCTCCCAAAGGACTAGAGTTTCGGTCCCAGCACCCATGTCAGGTAGCTCAAAATCACCTATAACTCCAGTTCCAAGAGGTCCAATGCACTCTTCTGGTTTTTGCAGGCACCCTCATGTGCATGAATAACAAAACATATATATATATATATACATATATATATATATCAGCTTTAATTTTTAATACAATGAAGGTATATGAGAGTCCACATGATAGAATGAAGTTAGCATGATGTAAATGTGTATGCATGTATATGTGTACACATATATGTGTATGTGTATGATAAAATACCTGACAGAGGGGTGGAAGGAAGGAAGCGTTATCCTGGCTCACAGCTCAAGGGTTCAGCCCATCATGATGAAGCAGTTGAGGCTTACAAGCTTGAAGCAACTGGTCACACTCCATTGACAGAGAGAAGGATTCACCAGAGAAAGATGCGTGGGTGCCAGCAATCATCTCACATTCATTATTTTATACTCCAGGATTATCGGCCTGGAGAATATTCCTGCCCACAATCGAGACAAGTCTTCTCAGATCCATCAACACAATCAAACTCATCTCCCATAGCCCAAGTACCAGGCAATTCCAGGTTCTTTCCAGTTAACACCAACCATTGCTTAGACAGACAGACTGACAGACACACACACCTGCACACACTATAAAGGGTGAGTTTATACAGTCAACCTTCAGTATATATGTAGGTTCATATTTGTAGATCTTAGTAACTGCAAATCAAAAGATGTTTATACTAGGTATGATTTCTTTCTTTCATCATGTCCCTTTGAAAAGTATTCACATAGTGTTAAGTATATGAGTCATCTAGAGGTGATTTAAAATAGACTAGAAATTCTACATAGGTATATATGCAAATAAGGTACAATTTGCATAATGATTTTGAACATCTTCTGATCTGGTAAACACAGATCAGAATGTCTCTGGAACCCAATGCTCTACAGATAACAAGATCTCTCTCCCTCCCTCCCTCCATGTGTGTGTGTGTGTGTGTGTGTGTGTGTGTGTGTGTGTAATATCCTATTTAAATAAAGCTTCTTTAAGGCTAAAAGAATTCTACAGAGTGTAAAATAATTCTAAGACCAAAATAAGCCCAAACACACTTCCATGCTGGTGTCCCTCCATGACACCCTTCTTGTACTCCATTTCTTAGTCCACAGACTCTACATGGTCACAGAAACCATTCTCACCCGTTGACCATGTCCTCTTCAGAACCATCCCTTAGTAACAGAAGTACAATGGAGGGGGATAATTGTAAAGATGAAAGACGTAATTAATGAAGTAGAAAACAGACATGAGTCATAGAATCAACGCCAAAAGCTGGCTCTTTGAAAAGGATGAACAAGACAGCATAACTCAGGAGAGTCATCCTGGGGAGACAGAGGTGACCCATACCAGGATGAAAGGGAGACAAATAGAGATGCTTCAGAAACTCATTAGTCAAGAATGTTCTGCAGCTATTATAAAGTCCTTAACTTGAACATTTTACATGCAGGGGGACCGTTCTCTTATTTATTTACTTTGTTTCTTTTTAATTTCATAGACATATACAATGTATCTTAACTGCATTGGCTCTTCCAATCTCTCCCCACAGCTCTCCTCGGCTCAGTGTTTCACCTCCAACTTCAAATCATCCTTTTCTGATTTGTTTTCTTATAAGGCCCTGGGTCTAGTCAGCGCTGCTCATAAGTGTATAGCTGTGGGTGTGTATTTCCCACTGTGGTGTGGGCAATCTGACAGTGCCCACCATTCAAAAACCGGTGACTTTCTCTCCTGTGCCAGGCATCAACTACCAATACCTCTTTAGGTAAAAGGGAACCCTGTTGACTCTCACTGACCAGGTCCAACTGTGAAACCTGGGACCTGAGGACCTTAAAGAATGAGGTGGATGTAGTCTAATGTCATAGACAACTTTAATTTCAGTGTATTTTGACACATGAATGTAAGGAAGAAAGCAATGGCCCAAATAAGATCGTTTGAATTCAGGAAAATATGTTTTAAAAAAAATACCAGGAAACACACACTAAATATTAACAGAACAGCCTTTTCTCAGGACAGGACAGACCATACTATACACTATTTCTGTGGAAAGCACAAAAGCGAGGCAGAAGGCCATGTCTAGATACAGGGTTCACTGACTAGATTGGTTTCTGTAGCTGTGTGCTGACATCCCACATGAATAAACATATCTTATACACTGAATGTAAATATTTGTCACAGGGGACACAAAATCATGTCCAAAAACAGTGTGGGGAACAGAATGCACCTGAGGTAAAAGGCCTTCCACCTTCTTCTCTGGAGCCTCTCTCAGTTCCCTGCAGCATCATTCACCCTGTGCTATTCTTTTGATTGTGTTCCCACGGGGCCTTCGATCTCCTCTTGCCTCCGTACTAGATTTGACTGGTTCTGGCAGCTCATCATGGATGCTATGAGTTCCTGTGTGCACGTAACATCCCAATCATACGCAGAGGATGGCTTTTCACAGTACCTCTCCCTCCACATCCCCTCTGGCCCTAATGTTCTTTTGGACCCTTCTTCCAGGATGCATCCTAAGACTTGGGGCACAGGGTGTGTGTGTATGTGTGTGTGTGTGTGTGTGTGTGTGTGTGTGTTCACTATGTGCCATTCGTATATAATGAGAATGTAATGAGTAGTTTTACTGTCTGAAGTGGAGAGCATTACAAATGTACAAATAAAATCACAAAATTTAGAAGGCAGCTTAACAACATGGCCACTTAGAAAAACAACATTCACTTCCACAGCTGCAGGTTTTGACCATGTTCAGGGTACCAGACACGAGTTCTGCCTGAGGAGCAGGACTCAAGTCCAATCAAGAGAGTGGTTAGTTACCCTCAGAAGGGGAAGTTCCTCAGCCACGAATGCTGACTTTAGAAAAAATAATACCTCTGCACGATCCTCACCATCATTAACAAAGTTAAACCACTTACTTAGAAAACTTCCCACAAAGATAATCTTCTCGCAAAGAGTTGCCTGACTTTAAAGGCACGCTCATGTATCACTTACACATCCCTCTGCAGAACAAAGGACCGCGGGACAATCAATACCAAAAAGCAAATACAAAAGGACAGAGAAAATGTGAACCAGGCAAAAAGTCTGCATAAAAGGTTAGTAAAATGAGTCAGACTGTGCTAAATGGGCTAACACATCAGGACCTGTGGAGTGTACCTTCTGGAAGTTTAACACTGAATTCAGCACAGGAACAATGTAAAGGGAGAAAGCCAACCGCCACCTCAGTGGGCAGAAAACAAATGATAAGTAAAGTTTCCTCAAGCATGTACTTTGTGTTATACACAAAAGTCCCACTGGGTATGATCCAGTGAGACAAAAAATATATAAGTCCTTCATTTGGAGAGGAAAGTATAGAACTCATGGTTTATAGATGGCAATATTGCCAATGAAAACCTTAAAAAAAGATCCATTAATGGATGAAATTCATGAGTTTAGGAAGGTTTCCATGAAAAAAACCAGAATATGAAAGGTAACTATATTCCTGCACACAAGAAATAATTTATTTAAAATGTAATAGTTGGGGTTGGGGATTTACCTCAGTGGTAGAGCGCTTGCCTAGCAAGCGCAAGGCCCTGGGTTTGATACCCAGCTCCGAAAAAAAGAAAAGAAAAAAAATGTAATAGTTACCAGACATGGTGGTGCATGCCCTTTGGAGGCTGAACTAGGCAGATCTCTGTGAGTTTAGGGCCAGCCTAGTCTATATAACAAGTTCCAGGCGAGCCAGTGAGACATAGTGAAACACCTTAAAGGAGTTGGAAGGGTGACTCAGCACTTAAGAGCACACACATACTGACTGACCTTGTAGTAAATGGTCTCCAGATCCAGGGAATCTGACACCTTCTGGACACTTAAGGCACCAATTTAGACATAAAAATAATGTTTGTTCGTTTGTTTGTTTTTAAACACAGCATTTAAAGTAGCAATACTAAAATACCCTAACTTCTTTGCTTCACTATATATCTGGTTTAAAACAAGTCTGTCATGGTTTTCACTAGATTCTAGAAACCTAATAGATCCTCTTTCTAAATCTTGTCTCCACTTTAATATATTCCTCTGAAACTTTAATTAAATATTTTAAAACTTATTCAAATCTCGTCATTTCCTTCCCCCCCCCCAAAAAACACTTCATCTATTAGTACAGTGTGCTTAATTTCTATTTTAAACCAACCTTGGAGAGTGTTTATTTCTTTTCAGACATATTTATATTTTAAGTGTATGCATGTTTTGTTTGAACACAACATGTGTGCAGTCCTGAGAAGGTCCACCTGTCTGATCCCCGGACACCACAGCCACAGACAATGGTGAGCAGCCACTGATTTTCCCCTGGTTTTCTTCGTTTAAACGATGTTTTTCATTTTCTATTTTTGCTCTACTAATTTGTGGGTGCTAGGAGTTGAACTCAGGTTCTCTAGAAGAGCAGCTTCTAGGAAAATGTTAAGCATGTTCTTCAATACTGAGCCACCACTCTATCCCCTTTGAAGATTTTTGATCACACTATTTTTTTTTTCAGTTTCAGAAATCTCTCTACTGTTTACAGTCATTCTGAATAGGCTGTGTCTCTGTCTATTTCAGCTCTCTTCTCCTTCTCCTTCTTCTCCTTCTTCTTCTCCTTCTCCTTCTTTTCTTCTCCTCCTCCTCTTCCTTCTTCTCCTCCTCCTTCCTCTCCTCTCCTCTCCCTCCTCCTCCTCCTCCTCCTCCTCCTCCTCCTCCTCCTCCTCCTCCTCCTCCTCCTCCTCCTCCTCCTCCTCCTCCTCCTCCTCCTCCTCCCCCTACTTTTCTTTGTTTGATTTTTCAACACAGGTTTCTGTTCTGAGACTCACTCTGTAGACCAGGCTGGCCTCCAACTCAGGGATGCACCTGTACCCACTTCCTGGGTGCTGGGATTAAAGGTATGATCCATAACCATGAAAGTCCCTTTTATTTCTTATGTGCACTAAAGAACTCTTGTAGCCCGGGCACGATAACCCAGCTGTCAGAAGCGGTTATGACTCCCTTTCTGCCATCTGTCGCTACTGCCATCCCTATGAGCTGAGTGTTGTTTCATGCAAGAGCTGATGACTCCTAGAATTTGATTCCTGTGAGATCTTTAAGGTGTGAGGTCAGTCCAGGTCCCTTCAGATAGGTTTTTGTTTGCTTATCTTTTGCTCTAGAACTTATGAATGACATCTTGTTCTTCAGCTCCTTGGAGCACATTGGTAAGGAAGCTCTAATCAAAAGTGTTCATGGTGACAATGTCTTGAAGGTGACCCCTCAAAGATTTCTCCCTTGACCCAGCACCAAAAGCAAGTTGCTATTTTACTGCTGGTGTCTTGGTGTGGTAAGGTTTGTGTTATATTAGACTTGATATTCAAGATGTAGGATCTCGAAGATACACAGTGGGCTATTGTTAGTATTTCTAATCTTGTGCAAGCCCTGGCACCCTATATGTCGCTTCTAGGGGTTATTCAGGGCACATTACCACATACCCTCTAGGCCAAACTTGAACCTCCAAAATCTTAAAGGCTATCTTAGTTTTTCTTGGCTTTCTAGGGTCTCCCTCAGCTTTTGGGGATTTCTTAATCTTTTACCACATCATTCTCTATTTGGCTGTGAACTTGAGTACTGTACTTTCCTTGTATCCAAACTTCTTCCTGTTCATATGTGGAAGGCCATCCAGTCAACAGGTCACTTTATATAGCCAGATTAGGTCGAGCTGTGCGATTTTAGCAGGTACAAGATCTACCAGGGACACAGGCAGCACTACACCAGGACCAACAGAAAGGTTTTCCAGTTTCCTAATGCCAAATATGAGTCTGCATTCCTTTCCAAAAGGAATCCTCAGCAGATAAACTGGACTGTCCTCTCTAGAAGGGTCAGTCAGAAGAAATTCAAAAGAAAAGAGCCCCCCCCAACCCGTGCGGTCGAATTCCAGCCAACCATTACGGGCGCGTCTCTGGCTGATATAATGGCCAAGAGGAATCAGAAACCAGAAGTTAGGAAAGTTCAGTGAGAGCAGGTTATCAGGGCTACCAGGAAACCAAAAAGGCTAAGCAGGCATCAAAGAAGACAGCAATGGCGGCTGCCAAGGCCCCCACAAAGGCAAAACCTAAGCAAAAAGATTGTGAAGCCTGAGAAGGTCTCTGCTCCCAGAGTCAGTGGGAAACGCTAATGTGGTAGATCAGAGTTTAAAATAAAGATCTGTCTTTAACTCGAAAAGGAGGGAGGGGAGGGAGGGAGGGAGGGGAGGGGAGGGAGGGAGGGAGGGAGGGAGGGGAGGGGGGGGGGGGGAGGGGGGGGGGGGGGGGGGGGGGGGGGGGGGAGGGGGAGGGGGGGGGGGGGGGAGGGGAGGGGGGGAGGGAGGGAGGGAGGGAGAGGGAGGGGGAGGGAGGGAGGAGGGAGGGGAGGAGGGAGGGAGGAGGAGGAGGAGGGAGGAGGAGGAGGGAGGGAGGAGGAGAATTCCAGACTTGTCTCGGGTTTCTCCATTCGTGCTTTCTGATTGCCTTACTTTGGTGATTTTTTTCTCCGAGTTTTCTCTTTTAAATAATGTTTTTCATTTTCTCTCTCCTTTACTGATTTGTGACTCACTGTTGGGACTCTTACGCCCCCACCCCACCCTCTGCTCTCACATATGACCGGTTTAATCCTGCTCCTGACCAGTGGTGGATGCTTCAGACAACTGAAGCCTTGATCCCTCTCCAGTCTATCTGATTAGTTCTCATCATTCTTTAGCTCCTCGACTTATGTATTTTTATTTTGTATGGAAAATCTTGTTTAAGGATTTACCTAGTTGCTTACCAGCATTTTTATTGTTGTTTGCTTCTTTGACTGAAGGTCTCACTCAGTAGCTCACAGTGACGCCAACCTCCTTTGTCAGTCTACCAGTTATTAGAATTTCGGGCATTAGCCACCATGCTTGGAACCGACATTTTATTAAATACTTTTCTTCCATCTCAGAGCTTCCTCCTAGGAAAAAACATTCCTTCTTATTGAAAGATATCCTTTTGAGGTTCTTCATCTGCCAGTCACGAACTGTTTTATTTATGTGAAAAAAAAATATAACTTCACTTTACCCCAGTTTTACTTTGTGTTTGAGTTTCTGCAAGACGAATTCTGCTGGGACAGCACAGCCTGACTAGGATAGAACTCTTGCTTTACCTGGGAGTGCTGGACTCTGAGGCACATAGCCCTGCGCACAGCAGCACCCTGACTTTAAACAGAAAACCTCACAGCCTTACAGCTCTGAGCCTACCGTCAGCTCCCAGCCCTCCAAGAGCGCGTCCCACAGACTGTCCGGGCATATTTTTGCTGCATGCATCTCTGAAGTTTCCCTCCCTCCTTGTCTCCTCTATTCTGTCCTCTGCTCCTGCTCAAACTGGAATGAAATGCTTGCGAGGACGTTCCATTGTGCTCGCCACATGTGTAACTCTCTTTAGATCCTCATCTCGGGATCCGTTCTGGATAATACGGATTTATCGGTGGTGGCTATTAATTTTTATCAGTTTTTCAAGATTCAGGGCTCACTTTCAAATCAAAGTGTTTAAATTCGTTTCCCGCTGTGTGTGGGAGGGAAAAGAGTAATCAGAGACCCTCCAGTATACATTTTTATAATACTTCAGAAGTCGTATTTGATGTATCAGGTCATATTACTTTTTTTCAGTGTTGGGAATTGAACTCAGAACCTGTGTGTGTGTGTGTGTGTGTGTGTGTGTGTGTGTGTGTGTGTGTGTGTGTTTTCTGTTTGTGTGTGTGTGTTTTCTATATGTGTGTTTCTGTGTCTGTGTGTTTGTGTGTCTGTGTGTGTTTCTGTGTCTGTGTATGTTTTCTGTGTCTGTGTGTGTTTGTGTGTTTTTTGTGTGTGTATGTGTGTGTTTGTGTAAGTGTATGTGTTATTGTGTTTGTGTGTGTTTTCTTGTGTGTTTGTGTGTGTTTTCTGTGTGTGTGTGTTTGTGTGTGTGTGTTTGTGTGTGTTTTCTGTGTGTTTTATGTGTATGTGTGTTATGTGTGTGTGTTTGTGTGTGTGTGTTTTCTGTGTGTGTGTTTGTGTGTGTTTGTGTGTGTGTTTGTGTGTGTATGTGTGTGTGTGTGTGTGTGTGTGTGTGTGTGTGTGTGTGTGTGTGTGTGTTTGTGTGTGTATGTATGTGTGTGTTTTGTGTGTGTGTTTGTGTGTGTTTGTGTGTGTGTTTGTGTGTGTTTTGTGTTTGTGTGTGTGTATGTGTGTTTGTGTATGTGTATGTATGTGTGTGTTTTCTGTGTGTGTTTGTGTGTGTTTTGTGTTTGTGTGTGTGTATGTGTGTGTTTGTGTATGTGTATGTATGTATGTGTGTTTGTGTGTGTTTTGTGGGGGGGGTCTTCGCTTTATTTTGTGAATAGGATTTCATGATGTAACTAAGATAGATCTCACACTCATGACCCTACTGGTCTATAGTTCCTGGGTGCTGGGATTGCAGACATGCAGCCCACAAGGCTTGCTTTTGCCTTTACTAGCCCTTTATTTTAGGATTTTTTAAAAAATGTTCTAGTAAATTCTAATCTTTTCCCAATGTTCCAATATCTGAAGTCCTTGTGCAGGAGGAGTCAGCAGTACATACTAATAAATTACTCTGCCGTTCTCACCATTGTGGTTTTCCTGTTAGGTGCATGGTGTTTCCCCTTAGTGTCACTTGGTGAGAAGCAGAGCTTTGCCAAGGTGCAGACCCCCTCAGCAACATTTGTGGGTAGCGTTGCTTTGGCTTCGCTAACTTTGGTTCATTGAACTCCCGGCCCCCATTGTGTGCGTTGGAACGCAGCCATCTTTAAAAGGGCATACATGTCACAGAAGCTAGCAATCAGTTAGGTACCCACCTTTTCCTAGGCCCTCGGCTGTCATATTGCTGCCTCTCAGTAGACCCCAACTCTACCTCAACACTGCTCTGACCCTGTGGACTCCATGGCATTTAGTCCTGGGGTGTTAGTGATTTGTGGACAGTTAGTTATTCGAAGAACCTGACAGGCATGATTGATTGTTGCCAGGCTGCGTCCACTTCTGAGTCAGCGGTTTTTAAAACTGGAATTAGGTCCCTGTAACACAAACACGTCTTGACACAGCTGCCATTTCGGATTCAGATATCAGAACTGGGTTTGGAGGACCCAGCATGCACTTAGAAGACTGTGCCAGGAGTCTGCACTGGTGCCACCTACAGAGCTGCCTTCCTGGGGCAAGGCGGCTGCCAGCTACCATCACAATAGCAAGCAGAGAGGGAAAGTGACCTTTGCAGAAGCAGCCTAGTTTCCCTCCTCTCTTCCCCTTCTCTCTCTTGCTAGATGACAGGACTATATAGAGATCTTAATTTTAAACTCCAAATGGGAATAAACCTCTCAAAGTTGAAAGATTCTGCTCCTGGAATCTTAGACCTTTTTGGTCAGAAATTTTCAAGACAGAAAGAAAAAGAAAGGGGAACGTGTCTTTTCAGGAGGACTGGGGCAGTTTTGTCGTGTCTTCTGATGTCCTTATCATAAGATGTGCCTTTCTCCCTTTGACGCTCTCTGGATGAATTATTAAACACCCTCCCATTGTTCCTCAGCAAGCCTTGCAAAGAAGGCAGGGGAAAAAAGCAAAAAAGGTAGAGATATCAAAAATAATGTATTTGGGGTTCCAGTTGCTGCCCGAAGTACACACACTCCTTAGGATATATATATATATATATATATATATATATGTATATATATATATATATATATATATATATATATAACCATATTCACCCTTTTTACTTCTGTTGAGAATACAAGGCAATTATCCTCAGCGTTACCTTCAGGGGAACCTTGGAGAGTGTCTGCTAATGGTTTACCTCTGCCTTTTCCTCCTGACATTCCGCTAAGCAGAGCACCTGTGTTCCCAAAACCCCAGCAGAAGGCGACTCCATCGACTCCATCGAGTCCTATAGGCTGTCCACTGCCTTCACAAGCTGCCGGTCTTACACAAAGCCCTCCAAGGGTGATGGCATGCAGGAAATGACAAAAACATTCCAGGAACCATAATCTGACTCCTGGGACTGACACACAGCCTTTTAACAGGCTGTTGCTCTCTCAGGAGAAGCTGACCGCCTGCTGCTGTTCCAATTTGGACAATTATCATAGCAACCTTGCTAAATAAGCGCCTTCGTGGAAACACGAGACAATACATTTGTGCTATTAGAAACAATCTTCAAGGTGTGTAAAACCCATTTGCCCGGTAGCCAATAATTCAGAATGAGAGAATGAGTGCTACAAGCCTCGTGGAGCCTTTACCAAAACCCATTCCTTTGCCCTTGCATGTGTAATTGGAAATTCGGATATTTTCCATCTATTTTGCATCTCCTTGGAATTCTCATTATAGAGTTTTAAGTTCTTGAAAACTCCTCCAGGCACTTGGTTTTACCTTCAGCGCCCTCTGCTGGTTTGACTTGCTGGCCTGGATACACTGAAGATTTTTCGATATACTTGGATTTTGAACTGTGACTATTCTTTATTTGGCCATCTTGCTAAAAGATTTTGTTTCATAGGAACCTGACATCTGTCAACTGAGGTTGTGGGGTCTTTTTGTTTAACCCCTCCGAGCCGTGGCCGTGCACGTCGGCATTACGCTGAGCCACACTCCGTGTCGCCACATTGTGAGTTAAAGCTGACAAGTAGTTGACTTTTGGCTTCTCTTGATAGTTCTGCAGCTTTGGAGAAGTAACGTCAATACCTCGAAATCCAATTTCTAAGTAGGAAAAACAGCTTGAGGGTCTTAACGCGTCGCATGTGGAATCCTTCGTCAGATACCAACCCTATGCTTACGTGATTTATCATTTCACAGGTGGGCTTGAAAAGGCAAGACAGGAGGACGACCTCTTGCTTTGACTCACCGATTTGCCAGACATTAGTTCTGCTTTTTCTATGGGTCCGATCAACCCCTTCTGAAAGCCCAGATGTTCACTCATTTTATTGACTGTATTACTTCAGATAGAGGCCTCCCGGTAATTTGTCTTCCAGATGGCTTTCCAATGGAGGGGCGTGGCTTCATCTCTGCGTGCACCCAGCTTGGAGAGATACCCTGTGGTTTTCTTGTGTTCTGCCCTCTCAGTGGCGAGCTGAACACTGGAGCGCATCCTCCTTTCCTCTGCTCACTGATGAGGTATAATTTATGTTGATTCAACTCCTTACAGATTGCCATCTGCCAGCTTCGCTTCGCCCCATCCCTCGTCCCTTTCCTGTATTGCATTTGGTTGTCCTGACAGAAGCTTGGGTATTGGCATGGAGCGAAGACACTCGTCAGCTCGTCAACAGCAGAGATCTCACACGAAACTTCACACCCTGAGCAGACGATTGATCTCTTTTCTATATCAACCATGGTGATGATTAACTTTGGCTCTTTATCATCTGCTGCTACATAGGAAATCATATTGGTGCACCTGCTGACGTCTCTGACCTAGAGCTGGAGGAGGAAGCATATTGGCATCCATATTTTCCAAATAGCCTCTTGACTGGTATTCACTGTTCTTGTTTAAGTTCCCAGGAGCTAGATATTTGGGTCAGTCATGGCGTTAGGACCCAGATTCTTGCTGTTTCTCACGGCTGGATCACAAACCAATTGTAATGAAGATTTCTGTTTCCAAGAGTTGTGTTCCTGTTCTTTGTAAAGATCTGGACAAATCTCTCTACAGTCCTGGACTGTAGGGAAAGCTACTTAATGCCAATTAGGAAACAGATGAGTGAGGGGTTGGGGATTTAGCTCAGTGGTAGAGCGCTTGCCTAGGAAGCGCAAGGCCCTGGTTAGATCCCCAGCTCGAAAAAAGAACCAAAAAAAAAAAAAAGGAAAACAGATGAGTATCATTTCATTAGTAAAAGTATTAAAGCATGCTGGAAATTTCTGTCAACAGACTCAAATGAAGCACACAAATGTCTTAATGTTTTCTAGAAATACTTTCCATAAGCCAAAGTTTCTCAGTCGTCACATTATAGGCATCCGGGGACAGATAATTTATAAGAGTAGAGGGATTCCATTCTGTAGGATGGTTGTCAGCATTACAGCATGACTGAAGTTCCCTGTTCTCCAGGGTAGAAAGTCTCCAGATTCTCCCTTGCTGAGAACTACTTATTACAGATGAATACTAATGAAAGGAAATATTGAAACATAAGCCATTACCCAGATCTCCAAGGGTTGATGGTTAACTAACAACCTCACTGTAAGAAAAGTGACAAGAATTAAACACACACACACACACACACACACACACACACACACACACACACACACACACACACACCCTCCTCCCTGGAAAGCAAGGTGGAAGTATTTCATTCAGGCTGTATCTTTCCCCAGTACTCAAAGTTAGGGCATAGGCATAGAATCCACCTGTCATATGCTCTCATGTTGACATTTTCAAATCCTTATTTCTTTCTTGGAGACCATGAACATGTGACACTTGCCCTTGGTCACTGGTCGCCCCTCTCTGTTTTCAGGACCTCTGATTTAATGGGACGATTCTGAGAGCCAAGAGAAGGACATAGGTCTCCAGTGGGCTCTAGGTATAGCATGGTGCTTGACCCCAAGACTTCTCAATGTGGACCCACGCGGGACCTGTCTCCATGTAGATGTTACTCATTTTCTAGAATCCAGGTCCCTCCACTCCAGTGACCCATCAAACTGTAGTGTGTGGTCACTGTGATTGAGGGCAAGCACGGCGTTATTAAGTCTATTTTAGTTTTTTTTTGGAAAGCTTTTCCATGGGGCATATTAACCCACACAATGACTGTCAGAGCTCATGACAGTTTCCTTGTTTTGGTGGAGTTGAGTATACAACAGACTGAACAACAGCCACACAATATGAACGCACAATATGAACCCCTATTATGATGTCGCTAGCTCTAAAACAGAAGTACAAAAGAAACCAAGCCCTTGCCTTACAGAAGAATTACACTGAAAGCCACTATCCAGTCTATACAGGATCCACCATTTAAAATCATAGCTAGCTCTGTAGTTTCAGACTAATGGGGCCAATCACATTTATTATGGTCAATGAGAACAATGTCTTTATAATACAATGGGAAGAAGTGATCATTCTTGAGTCTCTCAGGTTTCTTATAAAGATTAACTGACATATTACTTTGAAAGCATTCAGTCCTGTTTGGGGAACAGCAGTAAGGACTGAGAAACTCTACAATGGCTAGACTATGGTTGTCACAGGGTTACTGGTTAAGAGTGGCAATGTGATGCCCACTTCATTAAATATCTCAGTAGGGAGATCTGAAGCTTTGGATTGTATATTGTTTTAATGTGCCCTCCAGCTATTCATATTTGGCTTCCTGGTCCCCACTGTATTCGTCTTTAGACATGGTGGCACCTACTAGGAGATCATTAGGAAGTTACATGCATCAGCAAGAGTTCAGGCAGTTCTGCTGGGGCTTTGGTTAGTTCTCATGGGAGAACTGCTATGAAAGAGAGAGCCAGACAGACAATCCTCAGTTTCTGGGTCTGACTTGCCATGGGCTCTCTTGCTTTCTTGAGCATGGCTGTTGTGATGCCATGGGCCTTGTGTCACAGCCAAGATCACCGCACTCTTAAACTTCAGAAAACCTCTTCACCTTATTTATTTCCCAGCCTCAGTAATTCTCTTATAACAATGGACAACTAACACACACTGAGGTGGAAGTAAGAAAGGGCTAGAAAGGAAGTTAGACGCCACTCAAGAATTTTTCCTTTTAAAAAATTGTTTGAGAAATATATATATATATATGTATATGAATTTCATATATATATGGGAAGAGAGATTATTTTATATAGCACACACATACATAGTGTTTTGAAGTCTTCTAATTTTTGAAATAAGACCTTCCTTGCCTCTTTATTATATCTATTTATCTACCCATGTCACATCATCTATCATCTATCTATATCATTGATATATGCATCTCCTCTCTCTATGTATCTATTTATCTTTATATATCTATCTATGATCACCTATCTATCTATCATCTATCACACACACACACACACACACACACACACACATATATATATATATATATATATATATATATATGATTTATCTACCTAAATCATTTATCATTCTATCTGTACTACTGTTTCTTTCCCTGTGGAAAAGCCTAATAATATACTAATTTATTTCTGCAAACAACCTAAATTGTATAAAGCAATAAACTGACACCGTGTAAAGATTAGGAGGTGGATATTTGGGGGGAGGCCAGTGTTCTGTCTACAATACAGTATGTCGAAAGCTGTGGTACATGCCTAAGAGTATGAAGTGCTTCCCACAACCAGGGAATTGCCTTCCTAATGAGATTTAGAGCCTAAAATCTCCCAGAAGCCACCTGAACCTCCTTTAGCTTATAGCGCAATAGAGGGCAGGATGGAAGGCAAAATTTTGAAGAACCAGAACAGCTGAGGCTGGGCTAAAACATCTCCTGATTCAGGAAGCGGTTGGTTCAAATGTCAAGTAAAAGAAATGTCCCTTAGATTCACAACTGTTTGTGTCCCTGACAATGCAGAAGAGCATGATCTGAGTGTTCTGTAGCAATTTCTTCTGCGATAAAACACTCCATTTGGAGGGAAGGTCATTAAGGCACACAGAGGAAAGAAACATCTCTACAGGGAGGCACTTTAAGCTCAGAGAGCAAACCGGCTTCTCTAGGCTCCACCCTCCATGACTGAAACCGAGAGGCCTCACTAGGCTCCACCCTCCACGCATATATAAACAGTAAGGACTGCTGGGAGACTCTCCCAGGTCAAGTGTGCTCCCTTGAAGAGACAAAGATAAGAGAACTGTTTGGATGAGGCTCAGATCACTTGAGTTGCCTCAAAGATCTCTCCAACCTGCCCGGCTTCCTACAGGTCGTGCGATGAGCTCCTCGTCTCTAGCTTTCATGAGCCGTCACACATGCGGAGTGGGTTGGCTTATAGAGTGTTTTTGAATTGCCTCCGCTTCTGTAGGTACCTCTTCACCAGTATTCCTGCAAGTAACCCCAATAAAACGCACCGACTGACCAAGTTGGTCTTTGGTGGTGTCCTTACTTGGGCCCATCATCCGGTCCCCATTTGTTGTAGCTACATTTTGCTCGTGTCCCCCCAGGAATGTCACACGACATTGAGGTTGACTTAAAACACTTCAACTTGGTGGCCAGCAAGAGTCCGACTAAAGGTGCCAGAAAGGTTTGACCTATCACAACTGCAAGTCAGACTACAGAAGTTCCTTTCCCAGCTGGGAGCCTGCAGTCAAAGAGGCTTAACATTTAAGAAGTAAATGTCACTTGCGTCCATCTCAAGCATTCTTTTCAAACAGGAACCACACAACATGGCAGGAAAATGTGGCCTGCGCTCCAAATAAGAGGTTGACGGTAGCAAAGGCAGGTGGCCCAGACACCTCTCAAAGACCCACCTGACACTGGGATGGTTGTTCACATCGTTCTGACAGAGCTGAAGGGAGGTTAACAAGGAGATATATTCACTACTGACCTCTGGGTCGGAAAGCTGTGTCTCACTGGGATTTGAGTTATCAATCTGGAACCTACTTTGTACATACTGTAGTTGGCCAAGTAAGAAAAGTACACCAGAGTCCTGAATGTCTGGCTTCGTACACTCAGAGAAGGGAGTCACATACTGAAGTCAGAAGAAATCCTAGAGTGTTTGGCTGAAATTGTAAACATCAGGATAAGAATCTAAATGTTTAAAAGCAAGTATTTGCTGGGGACTAAAATTAAATGCAAAATGAGTAAGGGCAGATAGAAAACTACCCTTTAGACTGTCACAGAAGAGACCCAACTGTGTATCTTAAAACCTGGAAGCCAGGTATCCTCAGACTCCCAGCAGATCTCCTCAAGAAAATGATTAACTTCACAGAAAATTGTGTAGCTTGAGAGTGGAGAACCTCAGATGTAAACACCATGAATAAGTAACCAAGGCTAATGTCATTAATGATAAGGGCCATTACAGCCCCCATTATCGTACTTCTGTAGTGTCTATTGGTAATGTATTACCCAAATCTCCTCATGAGAAAATGCCGGGCAAACTCAAACTCAAGAGATAATCTACAAAGAGCAGGGAAAACCTAATGACAGACAAACAGAGCCTGTTGTTTGGTGGCTAGTAATATGGAGGTGCTCACTTCTGGTCACTGTCCAAAGGTCATGCTAGATGTTAATAGAGGAATCGGAACAAGCATTGGCAGGTTCTCTCCGTGTTGTTCTTGCATGTTTTCTGTAAATTTAAACGTTTTAAAACGATCCCAAGGGATCCAGAGAACAAACAAAGGAGGCAATATGACTTGAAAGAGAACTTCCAGAAAGACATAGTAACTGATAAAGACATAGTAACTGATAAATAAAAACATAGTAACTGATAGTAACTTTTTAAAGGAATCAACTAGAAATGTCAGAAGAAAGAATACCAAGAGCTGGGATGCAGAGGGCTCAGAGAGGCACTTGTAAACCACTCCTTCCAGGCTGAGTCCCCACCTGGGCTCCCACAAGGAGAAGAGCTAACTCCTGGGCATTGTTCCCCGACCTCCACATACACAGGGGCACATTCATGCATACACAATAAACAAACAACAAACCAATAACATTTATGAGTGCCCTGACTACAGGGCCATTTCTCACAAGTGGGACCCTGTTATGATTGTGCTGCCGCTAGGTGGAGCAGGTGAGGGGATATCTTTGTGAATAGTTTCCCAGGACACTCTAATAGCAGCCACGTTTGGGAACTACTGGACTGGCCTAATCAATTGAACATTATGAAATAAATCATTAAACGTGGAGTATGAAGGAGGACCATACGGTGGCTGCTGCTTTTGAGCATTTCGATTCCTTACAGTCCTGCGGAAAGGGCACAGCACATCACAGGAGATGATGTGGGTGGCTGGAGCCTGAGGATCTGTCTTTTGGGGTTCCTATGCTTCTCTCTCCCCAGAGGCCACCCTTGAGTACATCCCTGTCTCCACTAATAGGAACACTGATTCTGCTCAGTGAAGCCCTTCACACAGTTTAAGGCTCTTAATGGAAAAAGTTGCAGGGAACTGGTCACATAGGCCTCCTCTGCTCAGCCCGAACTGAAATTTCAGATTCATAGGACAGCAACCATAGTCAGCTAGGAAAAGCTGAAATCACAGAGGCATTGGTATTGATTTTCCAGCTGGGGGGATTAAGACTTACAGATACCTTCCACCCCCCAAATTTTTTTATACTTAAGCACTTTTCAAAATTAATATATTATTTATTTACTTACCTTCCAAACTACAGTTTCCCCTCCCTCTTCTCCTCCCAGTCCTTTCCACACATCAAGACGACACTTCAATTCTGGAAAAAAACCAACAACAATCTAATTAATTAATCCCATTACACAGCACGTAAGCAATTAGCTAACCTTCAAACTCAGTTTGGTTCATACCTGTTTGAATCTTTGATTTTTTTTTCATTGAAATTACAAAACAACTAACAGCTCCCCTCTTTTATATTTTTTGTATAAAGACTGTTTCCAAAAGTACCTAAAAACAAATTTTATAAACCTCCTTTTTAAACAGCCATCACTTACATAAGTAATTGAACAAAACTTGGTGTCTTCAGTAGCAACAAATAAGACCTCAGGAATGAAAACACCATTCGGGGTTTTCTGAATCTCTTGTCCAAGTTGGAATAGCTCACAGAAGTCTAAGCTTCCAAAACTATTATTGGTTTATGTGTTTAACATGTTTAAGTATCTGAGGTTTTGCCTCTCGGATATTTGTCTCCTAGTTTTTGGAGTATGTGAATTCTTTCAAGCAGTTGCATAACACAGAATTCGTAACTGTCAGTAAGTTATCAGCCTGGAATAAATCATTCACTTCCACATCTCTGCTAGTCTTCTTTCAACAAACATTTAGCTCAATTTTATTACTAAGACACACACACACACACACACACACACACACACCTTACACACACACACACAAATGCATATATATGCATATGTCTATATCCATATATATATCAATGTTGACACATGAGACCTAATAGGAGGAAGTTAAGTCTGAGGTTCTACCCCTATGTATACATACATGTATACATATACACATATACATACACATACATGCATACATATGTATTTATACATACATGCATATATATATACATGTATATATGCATAAGGTAGACCTCAGACTTAACTCCTCCCTATTAGTTCCCACCTCTCTACACTGCAGCACTGGGAATTAAGGTTTCAACATAAGCTTGTGGGGTCAACAGCTTGACACCATAGCAACAAAACCTTACTGGGTTCCCCCCCCCCCATGAAACACCATTTTTATTCATCCTATAGTTCAGCAAAACCCTCCATGTTCCAGTGGAAGAATTTATAGATAAGAAGCGCATGGGTTTGTTTTACACAGTAAACTTCCTTCCTGACGGATGCCATCACTGACCATCCTTAAGTACAGGGATGCAGATAGGGTCTGGATATGTTAATTGCACAGGCCAGGATAGCTCGCTCACTGCCACATCCTACATGGAGAACAGCTGTGACCTGGCAGCTTTGGCAGAAACTTATTCAGGTACAGTAGCAACGAACTGTATCCAGATGCCTACACACTGTTCTAGGCAGGACGGAAGCTGGGAGGTGAAAACACTGGCGATTGGATGTGTCTCACCTTCCGATAAATACTTTACATTCACAGCAATTTTTCCAAATGCAGCTTGAAGTTCAAATACGGTGACACTTATCCAGGCAGTGATCTGCACGAAACACAAAGGCCAAGAGAACAGCATTTTAATTTAATCACAGTTACTATGAGCATTCTCCCTCTGTGGGAAAACCAGGACCTTTGGTACAGAACAGTAATTACAGCCAGTAGATGGCATCTAAAAGCTAGGATAATATTTCAGATCTATATTTAACCCCAGACTCGCTCATTCCAGAGGGTTCATCCTCCAGCATTGTTTATATTGAACCATTTTAGTTTTCAACCCTATTCACACACAGAGTTAAACTTAAGATTTCTCACCCAACAAGCTTTTATCGCTGGAATCATTCACACAGAACGCCATAGTACTACTACACAATAAGCAGGCTAACGTGGACTCTCAGAGCAGCTGTCATTTAAAGACATTAACCCCTGAACATGGGTTGTCACGTATTCTTGCTGTTGTGTGATTGAATGAGGCTGAGCTCCTAATTCTTGGACCAGGACCAAAAGACATAATGAGTGAGACACCAAGTACCCTCCAACTCGGATAAATTCTATGGGAGTCAATTGAGTTGAAAAGTTTCACAAATAATTAAGTTACTGGATAGGACGAAGCACGGAGAGGGGAGAAAGCCAATAGATTGAGCTCTGTTCCATGCAGCTCAATTTGCTTTCAAGTTGCCTGCATTTAGCAACAAATAAAAGCCATTTAAAAACCCATTTATTTTCTTACGCAACCTCAACAGGCCTTGCCACATATAGATAATATTTTTTGAATGCTGCCCACAGTTAAGACACTGGATTTTCTAAAGAGACACTGCCCTTTCAACAACCGGTACAAGTTTTAAGGATGATGAGATTTTAAAAGTTGTGCTGCGTTTCGTATCATGATTATTAACATGAGCCCTGGGAAATGAACAACAAAGAAATGGTTATGGTTTTCGTAGCAATGTCTTCATCAAATTGACAAGGGTCAATAGTGCTGGTCAGGTTTTATAATCTAGAGTCACCTGAAAAGAGAAAGCCTCAACTGAGAAACTGTCTCCATCAGACCAGCATGGGGGCCTATTTGGGCCATGGGAGGAGTTTATTGACTGCCCATTGGCGTAGGAGGGACCAGTCCACTGTAGTACAATCCCTGGGCACATAGACCTGAGCTGTATGATGATACCTGGACGTGAGCAACTTTCTTAGAAGAGAAGTCCCTGCCTGTACTGCCTGAGTTCCTCCTTGACTTTCCTCAGTGATGGATTGTGACCCAGAATGGTAAGATGTATTACCTACCCCTCAACCAAAACGAGGCAGACTCTAGGCTCACAAGTCCTCGCTCTGCAATGCTTATCAAGAATGGAAGATCCTAATGATGGATCATTAATGTATCTCATGACCGTTTCTAGGTGTTTCTGTATGTTTTGGTATCTGGCTTGCAGACATACAAATTGCATAAATAAAATAGCATTCTTTTTACAGAAGCAAAGGACAAAGGTCTGGGGGCAAAGCAAGAGAGAGAGAAGCAAGCGAGAGAGTTGTTTCTTTCTTTAATCGTGAGCCATGAAAGAGTCAAATCCCATGTCATCCCACAGTAAAGGTTACAGCAACACTTCATCTGATATTTACAGTACAACAGCAGCCCTGCTGTCTGAATCCATTGTGCCATCAATCAATGTGACACCAACCCTTTTAATTTCTTTATCCCTCACTCTGCCTTCCTACCACATTCCCACTTTCACACCAGTCTATGGTATTTTCTAATGCAGACAGCGGGCCAGAGACTTGTGCTGCTGCAACCAGAAGTTTAGATCATACAACGAACACAGCATCCTTCCAAATCCTGGCGAAGCTGCACTGTGTCTGTTAGGTAGGAAGAGTTACCATTCTATTTTATCCAAGAAAGATGGGTTTGCCGGTACAGGGGTGAGAGATTCCTTCTGTTCTACTCTAGTCCTCATGAGGATCCTTCAGATGGATACAAAGACTCCATTCACAAAAGAGAGAAAAGCAAGAGCAATGGATACTTTATTAAATGCCCATGGGTGCCCATGGACTCTTCATAAAGGGTAAAGTCCAGAGATTACCAGTGCTTGATGCTTTCATCCTCTAAAACAAACAGCAAATGTAGGAATGAATGACAGGAGAGATGTTTCTGAGCCAGGATATTTAAATACAGAAGTGTTACTAGGAAAAATACTGGAGTTGGTAGAAGATCACAGATGGCTAGGGTCCCTCCAAAGAGTGCCTTCTCAGATTCATGGTTTCTCTAGGACCAGGCTCTGGTGATCAGGGCTGTTTTTAGGCTTTTGTGTGTTTCGGAGGTCCCTCCTCAAAGGAGCCTTTTGGCATTTTTTTTTTATGGAAGGAAATTCAAGCCAAACGGCAACCCCAACACACCTCTTCTTTTTCTTTTTAAGACTGTGACTTGCTCTGGCATTTAGACACATTGGATGTGGCATGTAGCTCAGCGTAGCCTTAAACTTGTCACCCTCCTACTTGAACTCCCCAAGTTTTGGGATCACTTGTGTGCACCAGCATCCCTCTCCAAGACGTCCACTTCTGATTTATCATTCCTTGGGTGATTTCAGTTGCAAATAGTCAGCAGCGCATAGGCAATGCATTCAATGGGCTCTGTGCCACCACGGTGTGAAAAAAATAATAGTGACAGTTTTTAAGAGACTTCAGAACAAGAAGGCTTCATTGAATAAATATTTTCTGGTCTTTGGATATAGTTCAAAGGTAGAGCAGGTTCAACTATTACATGTAGTCATATAAGAAGCTACTTAGGGTGAGGCATGGCAATGTGCCCTGCTACTTAAAGGCCACTGAGGGCTTAATACCCACCAGAACCAGGCAGTTGTTTTACGGTCCTGAGTTTCTTTCTTGATATTAGCTTTTTAGGACTCAGAGGTTTAGGTATGGTGGAACAGGGCTTTGGAGACCGAATGACACAGAGAACTAAAGAGCCACATGTGCGTTAGAATCTCAATCAGCCCCGTGGGTATGTTCCCCTCTGATGCTGCCTGTTCTGTTCTACTCATCGAAAACTCATTTATACGGAAAGGAACACATCTGAGTGGCTGAAAGCCTTCCAGACGTGAGGATTCAATGGCTGTGATTACTGTTCTGCATGGAGCTGTTCTGGGTAGCTTGAGCACCATCAGGTGGGACGTGGGGGTGGCCTGCTAGTTTTATGCAAAGCGCTCTCCCCCCACAGCTTTTGATAAACAGGTGATCTACAATCAGTTCCCGAAATGGAGGGCAGGCTGAATTGTCACCCTTATTGCTAAGGAACAGCAGTATAGGATTGGGTAACTGAGTTAGTCAGGTATCTAAAGGTCCCCTTGATGATTGTGCACAGGAAAATTCAAAACTAGTATTGCCCTACTTAATGTAAGCAGTGCCACATAAAATGTTGGCACTATCACAAACCTCCGACTAGCACGGGGACAAGGCACAGGGGTCACTCTGTCCCCTTGCTGTATTTCCTGGCTAACCCAATTCGATATTTCTCCCGCTAAGACCTCTCAGCTCTCACTCTCACTGTTTACTTCCCCTGAGATCTTCACCAAACCAGGGACTCCTCTTCTTGTCTTAGCCACCTTTATTTTGAAGGTAACTTCTTCGAAGAGGTTCTCAACATTTTCTTTTGAAAACTGGATTTGGGGTACAGCATGGCCATCCCACATGGGGCGCACTGATCAGGCTTGTGCACAGAGGCAGCTTTTAGGAGGAGCAGCAGATTGGCTGTGTAGGCAGCAACAGTTTCATGGAACCCAGAAATAGGCTGTGCAGTATATGCAAATGCAAGCAAGACTGCAGCAGAACAGGCCTATGGGTAAAAAAAAAAAAGGAACCAACCCTCTTCCAAAGGCCAGCATTAGACACTAAAGAGTTCCAAAAGTTCTTATATAAAATGTCCCCACCGGATCAGAGTTTCTACTGGCAAGTGATTGGAGAGCTCTTTAAGAGCCTCTGAGAGACAATTTAAACCTGTGATGTCCCTCCACTGAGTTATGTTTTTTTGCTTGGTCTTGGTCGCCAGCTTGAGGGACTGTTTTGAAAACTTTGGAGTTTTTGAAAACCAGGAGGCAGGTCCTAGCTGTTGAAGCAGCCTCCTCATTCATGAGGGCTAGCGTTTGAAGGCCACCCTCCACAGGCTTCAGCATGTCTTTGTTTCTAGCTCTGTCACCTTGGGAGGACTCTTTTTCCTCTGCTCCAGACACGACAGACTGAGATTGTCCTGTGCCCACCAATAACTGTCCACTGAAACTCCCCTGAAGTAGTGCACTGTGATAAATGTCTCTTCCCTTACTTCCTTTGTCGGGCATTTGGTCACAGCCACGCAGAAGCAGCTAATACCAACAGCTTGCGAAATGTGTTACCCCAGAGGGCAGCGAGCCAGAATGTATTGCGTAGTTACTCTGAGAAGTGGAGGACTGATGGATACATTTTTACCATGGACACAAAGAAGCAGCTGTCTAAATTGGTCTTGGGGAAGCAGTTGCAGAAAGGAAAGCTCAAGAGATACAGATAATTTACCTGACAAACTTACTGAAGGCCGCTAGCAGCTGTCTTTAAAAAAAAAAAAAAAAAACAAAAACAAAAAAAAAAAAAAGTCTTTTCTTTCATTCAAGTAATTAAGACCATACCTGGAACACTCTGACCACCCATGGTACCCTAGGGACTTCAGAAATAATGTGCCCCCTTCCTTCCACATTCTCACTAAATATTTCTGATGCCTCTACCACCAAGTGTGTGAGGTTTGCCCCCCTCACCCCTCAGAGCAACTCAATTCCGTTCTCAAGCAGACACTGTCTGGGCGCCCTACAGCTTACCCTCAGATAACATCTACCTGAGACAGCAATAGATTGAGCGGGGGAAAGGTTCAGGCCAGTGTCATTTCCCAGCTTAAATTCCAACCCAAAGTTCAGGCTGTGGAATGACCAGCTATACACTGAGATTCTCATGACTCCTCTCTTAGGTCTGATAAATTGCTAGAGTGATTCACTAAACTCAAGGAAAACAGTTTGCTTTATTAACTGTATTCCTGGTTTGGTAGGGAGGATGCAAATGAGAAGAGGCAGGAGGATGGATGAGTAGGGTAACCACAGAAAAGGTCTCAGAGATTCAAATCCCTCCAGTTCTGTTTGGCTAATTGGTCTTAGAGAGGGGTCCAGGCCAAGACAATGGCTTCTATAAGTCCCCTTAACCCCACTAATTCAAAAGCCAACGTGGCCTCATAGTTCTTTTACTTAGTGAAGAGGAATTGTAACTCACCTTTTTTTCTCAGAATTTAAATACTTTTCCAGAGATGGAATGGGATAGTGCAGAATTTGGACAATGGAAGTGGACCCAACTTCTGTCATGTGGTAGCACATGTGACATATGACTACTTATAATTTGATTTATAAATTAAAGATATTGTGATTTCCACAACATTGGCTTGAGAATCAGCGGACATCTTGGATTAGAACTAACACACAGCAAGTTCTCAATAGCCATGGAAATCCTAGCCCTTTGTGGATTGGGGTGGAGGCTGTCAGTAAATGAGTGCTGCGTAAGTCACTGGCTGTGCGTTTTGTGTGTGTGTGTGTGTGTGTGTGTGTGTGTGTGTGTGTGTGTGTGTCAGCAATAGCAAATCCCTTATTTTTTCTGTGATTGTCTTAGTTAACAAATTCTATTTTTTATATTGTTGTACACTTTTGGAATAGCCCAGAAATTCAAAGAATCTGGCAGCTAAAGAATATCTCCCAGTGGTTTTTTCACTCAAAAGAGTCCTGTAATTCCCCCTGTACTTATTTCATGTTGGTCCACATTCTGTTCATATTGCCTGGGCTCTTGTGGCTTCCTTCTGGGTCACGATCTCCACTCCAACTGATGAGACACCTGTGCCCATGCATTGATTATTAGGTTCTTCATATGCTCCCGTCTACTTCCTGCAGCAAACAGAATGCTGGACCTTGGTCAAGAAGCCAATAAGACTAAACAGAGCCTTGGTAGAGCATCTACAAAAGATAGGTTTCAAGTGGGACATTGGTGCATTAGCAAGGAAGTATTCACTCTTAAGATCTGGTGTGCCTTTAACCTCAGGACTCATACTGTATGCAGAGATGGGAATGAGAGAAGAACTCAAGGTCACCCTGAGCTGCATGATAAAGACCAGAAAGCAGGCGAATGAACTCTGGTCTAGCACCATCTATTGTCCTAGACTTTCTGTTTGTTTCCCCAGTCATTCTCGTTCCCACATCTGAATCCGACAGTGTCATGATAATTCTTTCATTATGGTCTTGGTCATATTGTAACTGGTAATAGTTAACTTTCCTCATCAATATGACTGGACTAAGAGGTAAACTATGAGTGTGTCTGTGAGGATGTTTCAAGAAAGAGTTCATTGACAGGGAAAGATGCACTCTGAATTTGCATGTCATCATCCCTTGGGCTAGAGAGAAGGACAAAATAAAAGGGGGCAGGGAAACAGTGGTCTTCTCTACTCTCTAATCTGCTCTTCTCTGCCATTTGATCCCATGGTCATGATGTTCTATTCAAGTGTGTAGGGCCATTGACCATCGCCTGAACCCCAGGGGACAGTGAGACAGAATAAACCCTTCTTTCTTTCATTATTCTGTTGGGATATTTTACCCCAGCTACTCATGAGTGTTGTACACAGTTGTCTTTCTGCAAGTCTAACCCAACTCCACTTCTGTCTGATGTCATGGCTTTCTTTCATCTCATGGGTTATCCATGGAGTTGATAGTCTCTGCAACGGCATAACCTATCATAGACTTGGTGTTTCAGCACTGCCTGGCAAGTATGGTGAGCTCAGCACCCACCAAGTTCCCCTCCTCGGCACACAGGGCCATGATTCTCAGACTCACTATGCTGGAAGCCCATGTACCCGCCTCCGCAGTGGAATGAGAACAGAGGTAATGAGTATAATTTCAGATTGACACCTATAGACGTTTGAGATCTAAGTACTGTGGCAAACTCAGAAGCAACAAGTAATCATGGTGATGCCTCTAACTAGGGACTTGAATGACGGAAGAGCTGAGCCTCTGCCACTCATTTTGGAGGTGTGTAACAAACCTTCATGCTGGGAGCCATATTTGAGGAGTTTTGTGCCTACAAGGTATCCTGTCTTATCCCGACTAATACATAATGGATGACAAGAATTTTCTCTTAATCTGACTCAGACATGAGATCTGGAAGCATTTTGCCATGATATGAAAAGTACACTATTAGAAGTTGGAAAAAAAATCATGTGCATAAATGCATATGCAAATGTATTTAAATAAATTATGAATTTTGAGTCTTATTCTTTCATAGCTAAAATTAGTGGCTTGCACCAGAGTAAGGCTAAAGCCCCAAGTACTATGATTCTTTAGACTTGAAGGAATAATAATTACCTTCAAGGTCAAATGCTCAAATTTAATAGGCTACGGACCATGGGCTAAGTCAGTATAGGTCATTAGTTCCTGAAAGTCTAAGATAGAGCCTTTTTATGTTGGGGCGACATATTTTATAGTTTCTTAGTAAAGATATTTCTCCTTATAATCTACTGCGAGTAAAAAAAAAAAAAGAGTTCTACACAGTTGTTTTGCCCTTCTAATTTGTTTGATAATTAAAGATTACGTGCATCACAACCAACGTCTGAGACAAATTCACATTATAGAAACAGCAACTGTATTATTTTAGTCTGAATGGTACAAACCATCAATATCACTTGAGAAAAATCAGTGGTCGAGAGGAGGTCGTGGGTGTAGCCAGCTGGGCTCAGATGTAGCAGCTTGTCTTTCAAGCAGGTGCAACTGAAAGGTCATTGGATGAAGCTAAGCTTAACACAGATCAAAGGTGTTCATGACTGAGATTGGATCGTCACTCTTACTTCCTTTGGGGAGCCTTCCCCGGGCAGAAAAAAATGTAGACATTTTTTTCTACAGACTTCTTCTCAGGACCACGCTACATCTCCCAGGGAACTGTGCCCAGATTTTGAGCCTTTAGAGTGTCCTTTGCCTTCTGGGACATATGACGATAAGTTCTAGAAAGCAAGGTATGGTTCCCAAGTCTCAGCTACTCACCAGTTACTGAAGGACCAAGCAGAGAGCTGGATTAAGAAGGCAGGGTCCGCTGAAGATTGGATTTCTGTGTTTCTTGTAGGATCACGTGGCAGAGCACTGGGGATTGAGCTACAACTCTTCTCTTGTTTCTCTGAGTGAATATTAGTTCAGGTTATAAAGAAGCCAGAGGCAGTCAACGTTGTGGTGCCATTCTGACATAGAAGGCGCTTCTGGGAATAGCTTTGATTGAGCCCCGAGCCGAGGCTGTAGCAGGTCCATCTCTGTGACCCAGGATCTCAGGCTCCAGGTACTCTGAGCCCTCCTGTGAGACCCAGGTGAAGCTCAGAATCCTGTGGATAGATGGTCCTGGGAAGTTAGGAGGCAAAGGTCTATTGTTAGATTCTTTTTTAAAGGAACATATATTTTGCTCTCTTGTTTCTTTTCAAAAAGCTTTCCACATTATTCTAGTAGAATATTCCATTCCATTATTTTTAGAAAGCCCAGGATACAAAGAAAAAATGGTATAATCCCCTTAAAAATAAATCCATTCTGCCAGAAAGCCCTGGGATGAGTCAGGAGAGCGCTTCTCTTTCTTCGTCTCTCTGGCTGTATAAAACAGAGTATCATTAACTCACAGGCTAAAGCAATATACATTTACCTTTCACAGTTCTGGCCTGTGAGATCTTCAAACGTGAGCAGATTCAGCAGTTAGTGAAGGCCCTGTTGCTGTTTTACAGGTGTTTGCCCTCTCCTTGTATCTGGAAGTGGTGTTTGCCTTAGATATAATTGGAGTGTGCAGACTGACATTTGTCTGTTGGAAGCTGAGTCCCATTGTGGTGAGGTTGGGTGGTGAAGTCTTAAGAGGTCAGCCCAAGTAGATTTCTTGGTTATCGGAGGCTCTATTCTGTAAATGGTTTAATGCTGGTCTCAAAATGAGTTGGGTCTCTTCGGAGTGTGTGAGCTCCCATTAGAATGGTTTGTTATACAAAGAATGAACCTGGGTCCTCTTGGCCTTTTGCTTCCTTGCATACCACATAATTCCCTCTCACACAGCAACCCTGTTATGGAGTCAGAAAGTTCCCACAGGGTCAAGCATATCCTGAGGTCCTGATCTCCCAAACCATGAGCTAAATCAACTTTCTGTAGAAAAGGATCAAATTCTATAATGTCTACTGTCATTAGGACACTGATCCTTACATGAGGGCTCCATTCCTCAAACACCTGACTTCTTAATGCCACATCATTAGGAGTTTAGGTTTTAGAACACGGATTTTGGGTTATGCAAACATGCAGTCCACAGCATTTGCCAAGATCCAGAACCAACCCCCAACCCTGAGTACCTGCTCCTGCTTTCTGAACACATTCACATTACTTAATTTTTCCAGGGTGAGTTTGCTTTGAATCTTACAGTTGAATGGTACGGGAAACTTCAGGCTAAATTATCCAGCATATACATTAGTTAGTTACCCATCAGAGGCCCGTTGAGTGCTATAGCAATATTTGGAATTAGTCTTCACAGCTCTCGTGGAGCAAATTATGACAGAGGGCATAAGGTTCAGAAAAGTCCAGCAATTAACTCCAGGATGCTATTTAACAATAAGGAGGAATCCACACCACACAATGATGACTTATTTCCACCAAGCCCATGGCACATAACAAACTGTATAGTATAGTGCTGTACAGTATAGTATAGTATCATATACTATAGTAGTATAGTATCAAATTGTATCACATAGTATAGTATCATATAGTTACAAGATACATAGTATAGTATAGTTACAACAAAATGTAGAGGATAGTTATAACAAAATATATAGCATAGGTTCAGTAACATATATGTACAGTAAAGTAACAAAATGAGCAGTATAGTATAGTATAAGCAAAGTGTATGTCATCATTGTAACAGAATGTATAATATAGTATCAGCATATAAGTACATGTATATACATATAAATTCCTACATATAACCTTCTAAGTCCATATAGTGTTACTTGTATGTTTGTTTACAGGGCTGACCATTTGATATTAGATAACCAATTGGTGCGTTCTTCTCTGGGGAAGACTGTTTCTCCTCCTCTCGGCATCCCTTAGTTGCCTGTCCTTCTTTGTGTAGGGTAGACGCCTCCTGGACACTTTTCTCTCCAGTTTGGCATGTCCCTTGGTATCATTCTTGCTCAGCTCACATTTGGCTGTCCTATAGTGAGACTTTATGGATATAACTTCTGACATTATTAGGAGATACAGTCCCATAGCAAACTCCCTGATTACATGGAGCGTATCATTTTTCTGCCCCATGTTCCATGTTTTCTGAGCCTTGGGTGCATTAGAATTTTTCAGAGCAAAGTCTAATAAATCAAGCCTTAGATTCTCCTGACCATTAGGGATGATGACTGAGAACCTCAATCACTAGGCTGTCCCTAGGTAACTATGCAAACTATGCTTGAAGCCCGGGTCTCCTCTGCAAAAGGTGGTTCTATTCCGTAGACTTTGTGTGGGATAACACCATGCTGCAATTCTATCTCTCAAGGTGGGATGAGAAAACTTAGAAGAAAGCCACTACTTTTTCCCAGAAGAGCTGTAACCTACATTTAATGAAGAGGAAAGGTGAGGACTAACATTGAAAGAGAAGCTGAGAGAGAACAAGAGAAGTGATCCTTAATTTGAAAATTGAGAAAGAATGTAAAGCTTCCTTGGGGCATCTCTCACCTTTGTGAGCACCGGCTACCTTCTCCTCCTCTTCTACGGACTGGGCACAGCTCTTCTAACAGGAAAAGGGTCATCTCTGAGTCTTCAGGTCAAGCAAGCATGGCCTCTGGAACCCTGTGAGGTGCCATCTATACTGGTTACCTTTTTTATTGTTGTGACTCAAATAAAAGATGCAAACAACTCAATGAAGGAAAAATGCATTTTGGGCTCCTGGTTTCAGAGGGATCAGCCTATGGTGTTTTTGTTTTGTTTTGTTTGTTTGTTTTGTCCTAAATAGTTGGGAATGGTATCACAATGGCCCACTGGAAAGCAAAGAGTGAGAAAAGAAGCAGTGAAGAATAAGATGCCTCCAGGGGCCGC